>NW_007266959.1:0-743 GCF_000164805.1 Carlito syrichta | reverse complement strand
GGGAAACAACTCGATATGTGGATTATGCACTGATAACAGTAGCTCACATTAACATCACATTATAGAACAATGCAGTATGCTGGATGGGTATAAAGGAGCCTAGATAAGATCTGTCTCATTTCGCAGAAGAGGAAATCAAGTATTTCGGGCAGGGTAATGATGCCTGTAAATTTCAGAGTTGACACTCAAACTCAAGTTCAATTTTATTTCCATCAGGCCTACATGATTTTTGAAATGAAACTCATAGTGCAAGGCTTGACAGATAAAAGCTCTTGTCCTTTGAACTGAGAAGTCTTATCTAGCCCTTGAATATTGCAAATAGGCTGTGAACAGCCTGATGTCCTATGCCAAAAAGACAAAATCTTAAATCCTAATTTTATAGATGACAGAGAGGAAAATCATTACTTTTCACTTTGCCCATTTGCAATTTTACATTGTAACTACCCAGGTTTGGGGAGCATTCTTGTTTCACTGAGACGTTCTAATTTAATAAATCAGAAAGGAAAAGAACAGAGCAAAACCATTAGATGAATGGCTTATTTAAAATTATCCAGTCTTGAGGTGAAATGCTCTGAGAAGCAATACAGCAAAGTGGCTCGGATTTCAAACCTGAATCTAGATTGCCTGGGGTGAAAAGTTTTCTCCCCTGTACTCAACTTCTCTGTGTGACCTTGAGTCAGGTACTTATCCACTTTGTGCCTCCATTTCCTTATCTGTACAATGAAACTGATGATAGGACCTGG
>NW_007266958.1:0-786 GCF_000164805.1 Carlito syrichta | reverse complement strand
TACTGCATTTTTCACAAATTGAAGGTTGTAACAACGCTGTGTAGAAAAAGTCTTTTGGCACCATTTTTACAAAAACCTGTGCTCGCATTTTGGTAATTCTCACAATATTTCAATCTTTTAAAGTATTATATCTGTTAGGGTGATCTGTGATCAGTGGTCTTTGATGTTACTATTATAATTGGTGGTGCCATGAACCACACCCATATTGGATGGCAAACAATAAATTTTATGTGTATTTTACCTATTCTACAAACTGGCTGTTCTTCCTTCTCACTCCTTGTCCAGGTTTCTTACTCATTGAGACACAACATTGAACCTTGGCCAGTTATTAACCTTATAATGGTTTTTAAGTGTTCAAGTAAAAGGAATGTCTCTCACTTTAAATCAAAGGTTAGAAATGATTAAGCTTAGTGAAGAAGGCATATTGAAAGCTAAGATAGTCCAAAGCCAGGCCTCTATGCCAAATAGTTAGCCAAGTTGTAAGTACAAAGGAAAAGTTCTTGAAGGAAATTAAAACTGCTAATTAAAATCAAACCAGTTACCACATTCCCTTAGACCAAAGCCTAATCCAGAGCAGGACCCAAACTCTTCAATTTTTTAAAAACTGAGAGAGGTGAGAAGCTGAAGACAAGTTTGAAGTTAGCAGAGGTGAGTTCATGAGGTTTATGGAAAGACGCCATCCCTAGCACGTAAGAGTGCAAGGTGACACAGCGAGTGCAGATGGAGAAGCTGCAACAATTCTCCCGAAGATCTAGCTAAGATAGTGCCCCTGTAACTTCTGGATAA
>NW_007266957.1:0-547 GCF_000164805.1 Carlito syrichta | reverse complement strand
TCATTAAATTCCACACATTTCAAAACATGTTTTCTTGGAATATTACTTATAGTATCCTTCAGTTGGGACAGAAGGCTAAGAGTCTTATTAAAAGCCCTGTGTCAGATATTGGACTCCAGCCAGGGAGAGTTATCTCAGGTGTGCAAGTTACCAAATCGAATGCCACAATAAACATGCACATCGCTTGACTTAAGTTTGATATTGCCTTACAGAGGACTTCAAAAATTTTGTGAACACATGAAATTAAAATAGGAAAATGGAAGTTATGAATTTTATTTCTGAGCATAAGCTCCATCAAGTTCAAAACATGTTTGTAAGTGATGGATTAATCACCCTTAGTTATTAATCCATCCCTAACAAGCTGAGGTTCCTGGGACTCTAACCATGTCAATGCAGGCTTTCTGATATTATTAACTGAAGAAAAATGAGTGCTCTTTAAATAATTTTTTAAGATCAGGGAACAAAAAGAAGTTAGAAGGAGACGAATTAGAAATACAAGGTGGATGTCTAATGTTTTTTCTTCAAAACCCTCCCAAAATTGCCTTCT
>NW_007266956.1:0-549 GCF_000164805.1 Carlito syrichta | reverse complement strand
GAAAAAAGATCAATAAACATTAATTTTTAATGTAAAGTATATTCAAACGTGTTTTTTTTCTACATGCATCAGGCAAAAGTTAGTATCAGATCATACGTTTCACATTTTAATCTCCATATAATTGTTAAACAGTCCTATTCAGAGTAAATGGGAAACAAATGGCCACAGGTAGATTTTTTTATTTACTAACTTTGTTTGTCAGTCACTTGCATGATTTTCATCATTTACCCAAAGGAAATAATTGGTTGTGTACCTGCTGTTATTTGCTTTAACCTATTTATTTATAATAAACTTATTGGTAGTTCTTTTGGTCTACTGTAAAAAGTATAGATTAGTAATAGTATATTTGAATATTGGGGACTAATCAGAAGGCATTTCACCTACTATTTCTGTCTCATACTTTCTACGGCCTCATTACTAATTCTGTTAAAATTTATTTCTATTTGAAACATTTACTTGTATAATAGTGACTCAGTTATTTTAATTAGAGGGCAAGTAGTGGTATCCTGTATTTTAGCCCATTTATTTTTATCCATAAAATCGGGCTCG
>NW_007266955.1:0-705 GCF_000164805.1 Carlito syrichta | reverse complement strand
TTTCGCTCAAATGTATTCCTAAGATTGCAGTTTCTATACTGTAGGCTGTTAGCACATGAACAGCTAACCCCACAGTGTTTCACAATTGTAAAGCCTAACTCACACTTCTAACAGTATAAACATACGCAATGCCTCTTTCTTCATGATTTTTCCAACATTATTCACGTTCCATTTTTCAATGTTTTTTAAAATTTTATTTTGTGGCTTGATTGTTAGAGTCAGAGTCTAACTCTGTCGCACAGAGTAGACGGTCACAGACACTGCAGCCTCCAACTCCTGGGCTCGGGCGACTCTTCCAGCTCAGCCTTCCAAGTGTCTGGAACTTTGCTGAGCTCAGGGAGAAACAAACTGAAGGTGCATCACAGGGAGGAGAGTTTGATGGCACCTTTTTTTCCAAGTTGATGGGCGGGTGTCAGACAGGCCTGTTAGCGTCCTCTTGAGCCACAGCGCCATCGTGAGGAAATAGTTTCATAGATGAGTCGGACAGACCTTTGCCTGCCCTAGCCTTTGAGGAAGCAAGGGTTGAACAGAACTGGCAGAACCCAGAGCAAGATGCAGACATTTGGGGAATTTCTGAGGACTGAGGGATCGAGACTGAGTCAGCAGCTTCCAAGAGGTCTCAGCACAGACAGGAGGGGGAAAGGGTTTCAGTTTCCTCAGAGTTTGAGCAGTTCTAGAGCATACCATTTGCAGTCAAGATCAGGG
>NW_007266954.1:0-835 GCF_000164805.1 Carlito syrichta | reverse complement strand
ACTTTAAAATTCTAAGGCCAAGGTCCTAGCTCAGTTGCTGGTGGCAAAACTTTGAATAAGGAGCTACCATCTAATTTCTCATTTTCTTAATCTGTGAAGAAAGAATAACTGAATTCATCTTACTTTGTTAAACGTTTTATTTTTAAAAAATTATATAATTTTTAAATTTTGTGGTAGCATATAATTTTTTACCAACTAGATTAATAAAGATTTATAAAACTAACTAATTTTTGATGTACAAATTCTTTTTTTTTTGAGTTGGAGGTCTCACTCTGTCACCCAGATTAGAGTGCAGTGGCCGCTCCCAGCCACCGCAGCCTTGACCTGCTGGGCTCCGGCGATCCTTCCACCTCAGCCTTCCAAGATGCTGGAATTACAGGTGCACGATAACACACCCAGTTAATTTTTGATTTATTGTAAAGATGAGGTCTCACCAAGTTGCCCAGGCGGGTCTCGAACCCGTGGGCTCAGGCAATTCACTCACCTCAGCCTCCCAAGGCGTGGGATTACAGTCTGAGTCACCAAACCTGGCTGATGTACAAATTCTAATAAATTCCATTATTTGAAAAGTTGCCCAAATTTGGAAAATTTCGGGTTACATAGCCAAATCATGAAAACATACATACACTAATACGTGTATATTGAAATCTTATTGTGAGCTTTTATAGATTCTTAAGCTTTACAAGAGTTGTATTTCCAACAGATGTTGCTGCATATTTTAAAATATATCCTTTTGCCTTTTCCATTAATTGGAAAATGTTATATGAGTACCACTTGCCCAAAGTACATATTATAGTAAGTGGAATTTTGAAATAAATACAATATTTCTGCTATT
>NW_007266953.1:0-663 GCF_000164805.1 Carlito syrichta | reverse complement strand
AGGTGGGAGGGCCCCTGTTACAATAATTCACTACGTGAACCTCGCGGACGGGATGTCAGCCTCCGGTGTCCCGTGAAGCTGACCGCTCTCCCTCGACAGCACTCCGTCACTTGCCGCTTTTGCTGCCTATATCTGCTTTCTCAAGGTCGCATCCTCGGGTTCTGTGCTCAACGACATCTCGTGACTAGCAGTTTGAGGGCTGACACTTGTTATCTCAAGAATTGCATCTCAAGGCCATATCATCATCATCATCATCATCCCCGGACCGCTTCTTCGAGGCCACGTGACCACCAACCTCTGCTTTCTCTAGGCTCTGCGTGCTACGTGACCACCAGATCCCGGCGAGGGGTGTAAAATGGGCCCACAGAAACAGACGGGTGCTGGTTTCTCTTTGAATACCATCTCCTCTCGTCTCCCCTTTAACCGATGTATTTTTCTCTAACCGGTCAGCCCGTCCTCTTTTGCTCCGCACTTGCCTTGAAGTGTGGCGTGAAATGACTCCTTGTAAATAATTCAAAAAATATGTCCCGGTGTGGCTATCTGAGACAACTCTCTCCGCTGTTCAAGAGAGCAGTTCTTCCGGGAAGAGAAGAGAGTGGTTTCTTATCAGAGAGGCCTCGAGCCGGGCTCGCTGGCTCAGCCTGTCATCCCGCGCCTCTGGGA
>NW_007266952.1:0-766 GCF_000164805.1 Carlito syrichta | reverse complement strand
TGCCAATCCATCTAATGCACTCCCCTTTCTAAATGTTTTTTTTAATTTATCTTTTGAAGCAATTTAAAACCCATGTCTTACTGAAAATGTGTAATGGAATTTTACACATAAAACTTTCAGTCATTTTTTATTTCTTATTCCAAATTTTATTGCAATATTCTTTATTTATATAATTTTTATGAAATTAATTTTTAAATTTTAATTGAAGTTGCCTTTGTCACCTTAAACATACTTCAGTTTCAGTTATTCATGTGCACATGAAGAAACATTCTGTATATTATATATGTGATAATTTGAGCTTATCAATGTTATTTTTCAGGTTTCCAGTGTTTCAGTTTATATTTTTCTACTTATCAACTAAATCTAATAATGTATATTGCTTTTTCTCTGATACATTGTAAAGAGTTATTATTAATTGCATTTTGGTTTATGATGGATATGTCCTCTTGTTTAATCATTTCTCTTAACATTTTGTATACTACTCTTTGTCTTGTGAGTCATGTTTTCCTTTATAATTTATTTTGACAGATGATAAGATTTTTTTTGGTTCACAGTTGTCTAGTATATCTACCGTATTATTCCACTAGTTTGTTTTGTTTGCTTTTCTCTTACTTATTATAACCTCTTTGTAGTGGTTTCTATGATTAATGGGACATTGAGATACTGTAACATTGGAAATGAACAAAATATCAAGTAGAACAGCAATAAGTGTACATTTATATATAATGTAATATTACAAAAGGACTAAATAAAGTAACAAGATCAG
>NW_007266951.1:0-687 GCF_000164805.1 Carlito syrichta | reverse complement strand
TAGTGAATCAGTAAACATTGTCACAATTATGCTCATGTGCACATTTGGGGTGACCTCAAGTCACAAGTCAATATTTTCTCAAGTGATAAGGATGCTTGATTATAGCCTAAAATCATAGTGCCATTAGCGCAGTGAGAAAAGGTCACAAATGGTACCACCACATAACTCCCATCGTGTCTTTTCACTCCTGAAAAATTACACTTATTTCTAAAATACAAAGTCAAAAGACAAAACAGTCAATTAAAAATTATGAATCGTTTTCTATTTTAGCAGCTACCAATAAGATTCAGCTTTGTTTTACAGTAACCTTAACAGTTTACAGTATGTAATGTATTATGCAAAAGAATTTACAATGTGCAAATTATTCACACAAATGTTTTTTAGCTAATAACACCCTACTTAATTTTAATACAACATGATTTATCACATTTCAATTTACTGAAAACCTTCAGTAATTGTGATGTGGCATAAAAGGATTTGGGTCTGCTTTCTTTAAACAATGAGGTGAATTTGCCATTAAAAGTATTTCCCCCACAAAGGTCACCTTGAACTACTTACAACAAAAGAAGGAACAAAAACCAACAAAATGATGTTCAGTTTCTGTGTGAATGTATCTAAACGTCAGGCAAATAAATCAGCCATCTTATTAAGCATCTTACTTGTTAGATTTATTTTCAGGAGCCATAG
>NW_007266950.1:0-728 GCF_000164805.1 Carlito syrichta | reverse complement strand
TAATTTTTACAGCTTTGAGATTTCATTGAGGGGGGAAGCTGTGATTCGGAATCTATCTGCAGATCCCAGTATCCACCAACAGTTGTATGGGTTCACTGGAACCCACTTCCCAAACCTTTACAATCTGTCCATGCAGTGGGGTTTAGGTTTGCTCCCTGGAACTAAAGGAGGCAAGAAAAAGGAAGATAATGGAAAAAAGGGGGATAAAGAAAAGGTTGGAGAGAGAGAATTGTAAGAGGGCAAACAGACATACATACCAACTAATGAATAGAAAGAGACACAAGGCCAGAAAAGAGTAAAAAGCAACAAATAAACAAGATTCTCTAAAGCATACTGGTAATCACACAAAGACAGTCTAATAAATTCATGCCTTTTGATGTGCTTTTCTCCAACACAGACAAGTGGTCTAACTCAAAAAGCAAACAAAAGTGAACAAAACAAACAGTCAAAACAATAAAATCAAAATAAGAAGCCAGACTAGCTCTGGAGTCTTTCCTGAGTGTCTGAAATCTCTTAAGCTCTGATCTCTTGTCTCTCCTCTTTGTTCTCACTGCAGGCAGATAGGTTTACTCAAAGCTTGGATTGGTTCCCTTGGCTTGCTGCCTGAGAGGCCTGCCATAGGACTAAATTGTCTGTGTCTGATAAAGTGTAGGGGAGGGCCTTCTACCTCCTGTTTGGTGAGGTTACCTTAGAAAGAAACCAAGGTGGCGGCTGCTCATAGATGGACG
>NW_007266949.1:0-785 GCF_000164805.1 Carlito syrichta | reverse complement strand
CATCAACAGATGTCAAAACAAAAACCACATGATCATATCACTAGATGCAGAAAAAGCTTTTGATAAAATCCAGCACCCCTTCTTGATAAAAACCCTTGAACATCTAGGCATACGGGGAACATACCTCAAAATAGTAAAAGCCATCTACGAGAAACCCACAGCCAGCATACTCCTAAATGGACAAAAATTGGAACCAATTCCCCTGAAAACTGGAACTAGACAAGGATGCCCACTCTCTCCCCTCCTGTTCAACATAGTATTGGAAGTCCTGGCTAAAGCAATCAGAGAAGAGGAGGCAATCAGAGGTATTCAAATAGGAAAAGAGGAAGTCAAGTTATCTCTCTATGCAGATGATATGATAGTGTACCTTGAAAACCCAAGAGAATCTGTCAAAGGCCTCCTTACATTGATAAAAGCCTTTGGCAAAGTCTCAGGATACAAAATAAATGTACAAAAGACCATCGCATTTCTCTACACCAATAATAAACAAACAGAAACCAAAATAAAAAACACAGTTCCATTCACAATAGCCACAAAAAAAATGAAATACTTTGGCATCTTCCTAACCAGAGATGTGAAAGACCTTTACAATGAAAATTACAAAACACTGCTCAAAGAAATCAAAGCCGACATGAACAAGTGGAAAAATATCCCATGCTCATGGATCGGAAGAATCAACATTGTGAAGATGTCCATCTTACCTAAGGCAATTTACAAATTCAATGCAATACCCATTAAATTACCAACAACATTCTTCTCAGACCTAGAAAAAACAACACAGGAAT
>NW_007266948.1:0-883 GCF_000164805.1 Carlito syrichta | reverse complement strand
ATCTATTATTCAAGAAAGTCCATGCTGAAAGTCTCAAATGTGTACATCTGCAAAGATCCTTTCTTCAAATACAGTTACATTCAAAAGTTTCAGGTGTAGGATGTAGATGTTTGTTATGGGGTCATCATTCAACCCACTCCAGGGTCTAGCACCTGGGGCTTGAAGCTCTTGCTCCAAGTTTTAGCTCCAAACTGTAGGCTTTACACACTACCTGCTGAACACAGGCTGGGGCTTCTTGAGGAGAGGGCAGGGAGGGAACACCCTGCAGCTCCTTAGTTTTTGTGTCTTGACGTGAGACAGTCTGACTGAGGCCTTCTGGGCTCTGGTCCATCCCACACCTGAGCTCCAGGGGCTGGAATTCCCTTCCTTTCTGCAACTTAGTGAAGATGGTACATAATTTTACCACCTACCTCTTAAATCAGCATCTCCTCTAAGGTTTTCAAAGATTCTGGTCATTTTATTTAATACTTTTTAATTTTTCTTAGATATTTTATTTTATTTTTATTTATTTATTTAAGAAAAATGAGGTTTCACCAAGTTGCCTAAGCTGGTCTTGAACCTGTGGGCTCAGGCAATCTTCTCAACTCTGCCTCCCTGAGTGCTGGGATTATAGGCGTGAACACAGCGCCCATCCTTATTTAACTCTTTACTTGCCTGCCATAATCTTACAGCATTGAACTGTCTCTCCTCTTTCCTTTCCAAGCTAAAAGTCTGCAGGTCTTTATCTTTGCATATTATCCTAGACTCCAGTGTTCAGCCTGGTGTGCACAAGAGACACCATTTGATGTGTCATCTTAGTTCAGTCATGATCCAATGTCATCTGACTCACGATGGATCACATTAAAGTGAGTGAAACTGTCAGATTCTAATGTAGCTTAATTAT
>NW_007266947.1:0-836 GCF_000164805.1 Carlito syrichta | reverse complement strand
CCAAGTGTAACTTATAGTCAGATGAAAAAACATGCAGTCATATACATAAAAATTGTTGCACTCTGTGCCAGGTAACAGCAGTTATTTCAATCTACCCTGTACGAATGTGGAGGTGGGGGGAGTCTAAGTTAAGGAACATCAAAACATCATAGATATATGCTTCATCTTCTTCTTTCTGACCTGTCTTCTTCCTCCCATGTTTTTAAAACACTTTTCACTTCTTGTAAAATTGTGTACTCAAAAGTGAACAACTGAAATCTGAATTCAAAAGTGAACAAACACAGTTTAGCAGATTAGTGCTCTACAACAGTACATTGAAGGAGTTTACGAAATGTGCCTTTCTGTGTGGAAGAGAGCGGCTCGAAGGTAGAAGTCACATACCCACTGTCCTATGCAGTGGGCCATGACTTGGCCAGGAGGATGTGGATCGACCTAAGGGTTACCATTTCAGCGTCTCTTTCATCAGGATACCTTGCTGTTAATGGTGATTTCATTCCTTGCCTTTTCTCGTCGGATTGGCACCAGGAGCACATCTCCAACCTTCCTCCGTAACGTTTAGTAGCCTTAGCAAATCCTCCTTGCTCCTGTGGAAAGCTTCCTCATGTTGTTATTCAGAGGAACTGAACCATTCAGTGGGACTGTGTTTCCACATTGTACCCAGCTCAATTTTGGTTAAAAGGAGAAAAGATAGTAGTGAATTGAAGAAAAGGGAACCAATGACAAGGTATATTCTTATAAAATCAAGTCTGCAGCCATTCAGGGGAGTAGAAGAGAGGACAGGGACAGAAACAAAGAGTAGATTGCCCATTATGCCTTTGTTTCTAAAGTTAAGATGC
>NW_007266946.1:0-672 GCF_000164805.1 Carlito syrichta | reverse complement strand
AAAACACCCTTCCTTTCATTGAGAAAAGTCGTCTAATGTGAGCAACTTGCCAGTAAGTGGCTGGTTTATCACCCTAGGAAGTGATGCTGGATTGTGACCAGTGTGGGTCTCTGCTGCTGGAAGCCTGGATGTTCAGTGGTGACCATACCAAGGCCAGTCTTGGTGAAGGGAAATCCATATTGCTAAGCCCAGGTGTGACCTCCATCAACTTTGTCCATGAGGCCATCAGGCAATGACAGGGGTGGTTGGAGAAAGAGGCTAAGAGGTTTCCACAGAATAGGTTATCCCATCCACTTGATTATTAAAACCCTCTTTGACATGGGGCACAAATATCTTCACAATTTTTTTTTCCCCATTCAGGGAGGTCTATCCACATACCTCTTCCTCCAATTTTTTAATCATTAATGTTCAATCATACTTCTTCCAAGTCAACCATCCAGTCAAACTATTTGGCAATAGCCCATGAATTGCATGCCTGTCTGTTTTCCCTTCCAAACAAAGTGCACAGCCAGCAGCACTTACCTACGTTCTGTCCACTGAAAAGATTTCCTTTCACTACTGCTCTTCAGGGACATACCAGGGAGAGGTTGTAGTGCTGCAACCATCTGCTTTCAGATGGTGATTGCATATCATGCAGAACCTGGCATATCTGTGAACTAGGCTTAAGTCTCC
>NW_007266945.1:0-879 GCF_000164805.1 Carlito syrichta | reverse complement strand
ATGAAACAAAATGCAGCAATATACTGTGCCAGGTAGCAGCAGTTATTTCAATTCTACCCTGTGCAAATGTGGAGATGGGGTGAATCCACTTCAAGGAAAAGAAAAGCAGTATAGGTATATGCTTCATCTTCTTCTTTCTGAACTGTCTTCTTCCTCCCATGTTTTTAAAACCCTTTTCCCTTTTTGTAAAATTTTGTACTCAAAAGTGAACAATTTAAATGTGAATTCAAATGTGAACAAACATAGTTTGGCAGATTAGTGCCCTACAACACAATATTGAAGGAGCTTATGAAATGTGACTTTTTGTGTGGAAGAGAGAGACTCAAATATAGAAGTCACATACCCACTGTCCTATGCAGTGGGCTATGACTTTGCTAGGAGTTTGTGGATAGACTTAAGGGTTACTATTTCAGCATCTCTTTAATCAGGATCCCTTGTTATTGGTGGTGATTATATTCCTTGCCTTTTCTCTTGGTATTGTCACCAGGAAGGCATCTCAAACCTTCTTTTGTAATGTTTAGTAGCCTTAACAAATCCTCCTTGCTTCTGTGAAAACCTTCCTCATTTTGCTATTCAGAGGACTGGAACCATTCGGTGGGACTGTGTTTCCTTATAGTACCCAGCTCAAGTTTTGGTTAAAAAAGAGAAAAGATAGTCGTGAATTGAAGAAAAGGGAACAAATGACAAGGTGTATTCTTTTAAAATCAACTCTGCAGCAATTCAGGGGAATAGGAGAGAGGACAGGGACAGCATCAAAGAGTAGATTGCCCATTATGCCTTTGCTTCTAAAGTTAAGATGCTGGACTCTAGCATCCAGTGGTTGTGGAAGAACAACATGACAGAACGCAGGTCCCAGTTATGAGTATGCTGTAGGAGGGA
>NW_007266944.1:0-736 GCF_000164805.1 Carlito syrichta | reverse complement strand
GAGTACTGGGGATTGGCATTGGCTGGAGAGGAACCCTCATGGAGGCCGGCATTTTTTGTGTGCAGCACTGATATTCATGAGTAAGTAACCAAGGGAAAGGATTAATCTTTGGGAGTAAAACATGGGACATTTACATTCTAAGGAATGCACTGTCTTTGTGCAGATGTTGAGCTCTATGTTGAAAACTAGAGGAACTAAGGTTGCAGATAGACAGTTAGATAGATTTTCACAGTTTGTAGAGGAAGTATGTCCCTGGTTTCTTGAGGCTGGTACAGTTAATCTGATTACTTGATGAAAAGTAGGTAGTTTGAAGGATTATTATCAAGCGCATGGTCCTGAAGCTGTGCCAGTAGATGCTTTATCTCTGTGGAACTTAGTAAGAGATTGCTTAGAACCCTCTTCTGAGTCTCATAGAGCAGAACAGGCTCCTCCATCATTGCAGCATTCCCCCTCAACTCCTGTTCTAGCTGCCCACGACAACCAGAAGGGACATCCTTGTAAAGATTTTCAACAAGAGCAGGATGAGGCCGTTTTTCAGTATCACAATGATGAGATATTTGTGGGTACTCGAGCCTCTGTGACCAAGTTTTACAAGGTTCCTAGCCTGCCTGCGAAAGAGGCTGGGCCTGCCACTCTTTCTTTATCCTCTGATACATTTGTTCAACTTATGGAGTTGGTTACTGTTTTAGCTAGAAAGTGCTCAGTTAGACAAAGGAAGTGCCTTTGTGTCATGCTT
>NW_007266943.1:0-779 GCF_000164805.1 Carlito syrichta | reverse complement strand
CCACAATGGGAGGAGACCCAAGGGGGGTGATGCTTTGCCCATTTTTTAATGAATTATTTTTTGTTTGTTATTTAGATTTTTTCCTCTGTTGGGTTATTTGAATTATTTGTATATTCTGGATATCATTCTCCTGTTGAACAAAAATTTTGCAAATATTTTCTCTCATTGAACAAGTTTTTTCTTCACTTTGTTGATCATTTTTTTCCACTGCACTGAAGCTTTTTAGTTTAAGTCTCATTTGTTTAGTTTCGGTTTTGTTGCCTACGCTTTTGAGGTCTTATACATTCTTTGCGTAGACCATGTCCAGCAGAGATTTTCCTACATTTTCTTCTAGCATTTTTATAGTTTCAGGTCATACATTTAAATCTTTAATCCATTTTGAGTTGATTTTTATGTATGGTGAGAAATGGGGTCCAGTTTCATCCTTCTGTATATGACTGTCTTGTCTTTCCAGCACCATTTATTCGAGAGCATGTCCTTTATTCATTTTCCCTATTCATATTTTTTACAGAAGCATAAGAGAGAGTATCCATGTCTTACTACCTCATTAAACTGCTCATGGGCAGTAGAATATTGCAACAAGGAGCTTCTCATGTGTCCATTCATGTAGGGAATGATACAGGAGTTGTGCCTGTACTATTTATTTGTCACTTCTAGGAGTGAGAATGAGAAAATATATCATATGTAAGACTGAGATGAAGAATATTTGTATGAACTAGCCAGGAAAAACATAAGGGACATTCATTTCAAGGGATCTGATTTAATGTTAGGAAGGTCAG
>NW_007266942.1:0-834 GCF_000164805.1 Carlito syrichta | reverse complement strand
AATTTTTTAGTACTAGAATAGGCTGTATAAGATAGGGAGCATTTGTTTCTTAAATGTTTGCTGAAGTTTCCATTTGAAACCTTGGAATTTAAAGGTAACAAAACTTTAGTTGTTACTATTCAGATTTGCCATTTCATCTTACATTTTTGAAAATATTTTTTTAAAGATTAATTTTTATCTATGTGTTTAAATTTACTTACATAAAATATTCACAGCATTCTCTTACTTTATTTGCTATCTTTGTTTAGCATATTTATTACTATTACTTTATCTAGATTTCCTTTTCACTTTTCTAATTTCTTTTTTTTTTTTTTTTTGAGTTGGAGTCTCACTCTGTCGCCCAGACTGGAGTGCAGTGGCCGCTCCTGGCCACCGCAGCCTCGACCTGCTGGGCTCCAGCGATCCTTCCGCCTCAGCCTTCCGAGTAGCCTGAATTACAAGCGCGAGCTACCACGCCCAGCTCATTTTTTGATTTATTGTAGAGATGAGGTCTCGCCTGCCCAGGTGGGTATCCCGCGGGCTCAGGCAATCCACTCACCTCAGCCCCCCAAAGGCGTGGGATTACAGGCTGAGCCACTGAGCCCGGCTTCTAATTTCTTGAAAGAAATACTGCTAATAATTTGCACATTTTTTTTTTCTTTTCTAATATGAGTCTTTGGATCTATAGATTTTCCTTTAAGAACCTCCTAAGCTGCTATGATAAGCTTTGGTGTTTTATTAGATTTGTCTTAATTTAGTTCTAAATTTGTACTAATTTTGTTGCATGTAATTTTTCTTTGCTGAGGTGTTATTTAAAATTATCAAAATGAGCCTCGGCTAGGGTCATTGGTGAGG
>NW_007266941.1:0-780 GCF_000164805.1 Carlito syrichta | reverse complement strand
CCTGCACTGGGTGGACAGGATCCCATGCATTTGGGGAAGAGGCGGCTAAGGCGGGTGATGTTGAATGTCTCTGACAGTTTATGGCATTGCAGGGGCAAGGGTCAGCCAGGAGTTTGTGCGCTGATTTTACACGCGGCCGTCCATTTTCCATAGTATTGAATTGTATTTTTAGAGGGGCCGAGCTCAGCATCTCCTGAGCTGTCTGAGTGGTGGCCAGGGATCCCATTCTGCTGCTGCCCCTACCAGCTCCACTTCACTGCCTGGTTGTTTTCTCTAGCCCCATGGCGACACCACCCATGGCCTCCCCCCACCTCCACAAAGGGAGTGCGGGACACAGAGTCACTGGCTTATTGGACCCAAGTGGAACACAAAGCAACCGTTTTAATTCGCCAGGTCGTCATCAGAAGCATCAATGAAATGCAAAAATGAAAGACAAGATGAAGAACGATCACACCTGGGTGGACGCTGCCTTTCTGGTAGGTAGCTCCCCCAACCCAGCAACCACACTTTCTGCAGGCTCCACTGCTCTCCTGGCAGCATCCTTTGGTGCCAGAGATGACAACTTCCTTCCCCAGCCACCACTTGCTCGCCCTGCTCTTGCTCTTTCTCATTCTGTGGGATTGGGTTCGTCCCTGATCCGTGCGTGTGTGTGTCTGTGTGTGTGTGTGTGTGTGTGTGAGTGTGAGTGTGTGTGTATGCCCGTGAATGCTCAGAGGTGTGTAGCGACTCTATGTGAGCCCACACCAGGAATCTCCATGAAACTTCTCCCAGGACTGTGCG
>NW_007266940.1:0-801 GCF_000164805.1 Carlito syrichta | reverse complement strand
AAACAAAAACTAGGTATAAAAGGAATGTACTTTAACACAATAAAAGTGTCGGTGACCAGCACTGACCAAGGGTGGGTTAGGACCTGCAATGGAGAATCAGGAGACGGCGAGAAGAGACCACTTGGAGGCAGTTCTTCTGGGAACAGTCTGATCAGGACTGAAGCCAATTTTATTCAAACCTTTTCCAACTTATATACCATTTTCTATACCCTCCAGCAGTGTGATAATCACTTGCTGGGGGCGTACAAGTTCCGTGCTTTACAAACCATGCATCACAAGACCATCATGAGACTTGCAAGTTTCGAGCAAACAATTCGAACTCCATGATGTCTGTTGTGCTTACATTAAGGTCACAGGTGCACAATTTCAATACAAATCATTCAAAGTGTTTTCCATAATGTTCAATAAATCATTCATATTATACTCTTTGTTCTAAACCCTGATTAATACAAAAACTTTCTAAGTTAACTCTAGGTTCAATCCAAGTTCACTGACTCCTAATATTTTTTAACGGTTGATATTATCAACTTAACACTATAATCTATAAGTTTACTTAAATGACTTAATTTTTATTTATTCCATTAACCTATTATGACTCAACATAGTGCCCTGTAATTCTATAACAATTAATTCAAATCTCATTCCTTACCATGACTTATATGAGTTTCATAAACCTAAACTTTAATTTTTATATGATCTAGTGATTGAACTTTAACCCAAAACTTAAATCTTTTTTCCTGGTATATTAATACATGGCTATGTGTAAAATTTCCTATTGTCATATTAGAAGCAAAAACAGGA
>NW_007266939.1:0-453 GCF_000164805.1 Carlito syrichta | reverse complement strand
TCCTTCCTTCCTTCCTTCCTTCCTTCCTTCCTTCCTTCCTTCCTTCCTTCCTTCCTTCCTTCCTTCCTTCCTTCCTTCCTTCCTTCCTTCCTTCCTTCCTTCCTTCCTTCCTTCCTTCCTTCCTTCCTTCCTTCCTTCCTTCCTTCCTTCCTTCCTTCCGAGTTGGAGTCTCACTCTGCAGCTACGGCCACACCAGGGTAGACCTGCTGGGCTCCAGCCATCCTCCCACCTTAGCCTTCCAAGTAGCCTGAACTACAGGCACACACTACCACGCACAGCTAATTTTTGGTTTATGGTAGAGACAAGGTCCCGTTGAATTGCCCAGGCTGGTCTTGAACCGCAAGCTCAGGCAATCCACCCGCCTCGGCCTCCCAAAGTGCTGGGATTACAGACTGAGCCACCGAGCCCAACCAAGCTGCTGTTTCTTAGAGATAGAACACTTGTCAAGAGAGG
>NW_007266938.1:0-728 GCF_000164805.1 Carlito syrichta | reverse complement strand
GTCAATGTCAAAACACTACACTTATGACACCAGCTTCATCAGACAAGACAAAAATTGGGGTTTCACTTAAAGAATCATCTGACACCTTCAGTAATGAAAGGAAACAGAGGAATCCTAATCAATTTTCCTTTTTTAAATGGCAAGTTAAACTCTTGCCCATTTTTGAACTACTGTTCTATTCAGAGAACTATTATTCATAAGTTAAGTATCCATTTCTAAGTTATTATGAACATCATGCAGGAGACAGCCATGGAGTACCCAAGCGTTAAGCAAAAGTGCTGGCCTTGTGGTCTGCATCACTTCCCAGGGAATAAACCGGTTTTGCTCAGGCATCGTAGAAGCATTGCTGCAAATGCCACCAGCATTATTCAAAGCAGAATAAGCCACATGATGCTCTCTGTCCACGTACTCTTGGCCTGTTATCCTTCCTTTCATCATTACTAATCTCTTAACTAGAACCTTTACAACTTTTTAAAGTCCAAGGTTTTACAGCAGCATTTTAAGGTAAGGAATTTTGAGAAAATAAGATTTAAAGACTCACCCTTTAATGAGAGTGAAAAAGAAAACCACAAGCTAGATATTTAGCAAAAGAGCCAGGTGCAATGGCCTGTAATCCCAACACTTTGGGAGGCTGAGGAGGGAGGATTGCTTAAACCCAAGAGTTCAAGGCCGGAATGAGCTGTGATCATGCCACTGCATGCCAGCGTGGGTGAAAGAGTGAGACTGTT
>NW_007266937.1:0-483 GCF_000164805.1 Carlito syrichta | reverse complement strand
TAACTGCCCACCATGGAAGAGAGTGAAAGGCATCTTATTCTAGTGACATTTTCATAGCCATGGTTTTATTGACTCTTTTAAAGCTAGATAAGGACCACATCCTTTATTAGAGCTCTGTGCTGAGACAGTGCTTTTTTGAAATTTAATGTGTATATGGATTCCCTAAAGGTCGTGATAAAATACAGATTGGTATTCAGTAGATGTGAGAAGGGGTTTCAAATTCTGCATGCAGTCCGGGCGACAGAGCGAGACTCCAACTCAAAAAAAACAAAAGTGTTTTTAGGTGACGACCGCCAGTGTCGGCAGCTGGACTTGCAGAGAACTGCATTCCTAGAACAATGTTGCGTGTCCTGAGTGTTTTTTCCCCTGCCTTCTCCACTCTTATGGAGTTGGGTGTGAGAGGAATTGTCCAATCTGAATGTTAAACTTTCACAGAAGTGATAGCTGATCATTTAGATTTGCTGCAAAAACAAACCAACTCTG
>NW_007266936.1:0-788 GCF_000164805.1 Carlito syrichta | reverse complement strand
AGACCTCTCCAGCTCCAGTTCTACCAAACTCTCCAACTACATTCCTGTCATTTACATTGATGTGCCCTCTTTAGCCATATGAAGTTGATTATGCTTCCCTAATTCTACCAAGCTGTTCCATGCCTCTGCATGTTATTTGCTCTCCTTCTATCGGAAATTGCCTTTCCACTCCTTATTTCATTGAAAATTTTTGATTCATTCATTGACATGTGTTTGAGTCGTTACCTCCTCTGGGAAGCATTCCTCTTCATCAGTGTCATTTTTCTCTCCATGCACACAAAAAGTCATGTGAGTACACAGTGACAAGGCAGTCTTCTGCAAACCAAGAAGTGAGCCCTTACGAGAAGCTGACCATGCACGTGCCTTGATCTCAGAATTCCTTTATGCTACCAATGTACCTACCTCTTACCTCTATTCAACCAATTTGATAGATATTTGTGAAATACATACTATAGACCAGAGCTCATAATGACTGGCGGACAAAGCAAATGGTGTTCTCCCTACAGGGACTTCATTTCAGTTACCTTTGGTGCATAGTAAATTGCCACAAAACTTAGTCCTTCTTGAATCTTGTGACTTCTGTAGTTGAGAAAGTCAGGAAGGCCCCAACTGGGCAGCTAGCTTGTTGTCTTCATGGGTTGTAGTTAAATGGTGGCTGAAGCTGGAACCGCAAAGGAGGGAGTATGGAGCATCTGTTAGCTGCCAAGCATCTCTCTCTTTTAATGTGGTCTCAGAGCCTTTCCATGTGGTTTCTCTGCATAAGCTAGTTTGGGTTTTCTCATAGCATG
>NW_007266935.1:0-826 GCF_000164805.1 Carlito syrichta | reverse complement strand
TACAGAAGCATGTAAATGATGCTTCGGCCACCGGACAGGACCCAGTGTCAGTGCAGCTTCTGTGGAATAGAACCGAGTAGGAATGACTGGCGTGCTGACGCCCTTTTGTGGTGTTGCTCTCAGGACCGAGTAGGAATGACAAGCGGATTGATGCCCCTTTGTGGTGTTGTTTCAAGGACCGAAATGGAATGTAAACAAGATGGTGGCATTCCTTTGGGAGTCTAAGAAGTGATTCTGAAGCGGGGAGCCCAGGCAAACCTTCCCTAGAGTTACAGCTATCGTATTACATTCTGGGACAGGGCAGGTATTTATTAAGTAGGCAGGGTGAACAGCAGATACGGTTTGGTGGAAAATGTCATGCATCGTGACTCGTCAAGGGTAGAACTGAAGACACACCAGAGTAACTTTCCTTTCTTATTCAACCAAGGGACCCGAGTTTTCACCCCCAGTGTTTCAAGGCTTTCATATTCATCAGCTGAGCTGACTGGAGAGGTCTTCCAAAGGGCCTTTTCCTGCTTTCTGGTTACTCATGAGTGACTCTGCACAGCGTGAGGCACGTTAGCTGCTCTGGTCATTCTGGGGTCGGGGGAAGTGCATAGCGTGGAAAGGGCAGGACGGGATTCTCTGAAGACAGCACTCAGCTCTCTCTTGCTAGAGATACAGGTTACAGGCATCTGTCCAAATCCTGTGTTTCCAGAGCAGAAAATCAAATGCCACATCTTGTGACTTACAAGTGGGATTGTTTTTTGTGAGTTGGAGTCTCACTCTGTCACTCAGGCAGGAGTTCTGTGACGGTCTCACAGACACCACGGCCTCGACCTCTGAG
>NW_007266934.1:0-688 GCF_000164805.1 Carlito syrichta | reverse complement strand
CTGCAGAACAGTTGCAAAAAAATTAGGTTTTCCAAAATCATTTAAAGAGATTAGTACAGTGCCAGCATAACCATACATATATATTCCTTCTCTGTATTTGCCAAAACAATGCTGCTAGAAATTAAAGCAGTATTTTTCTAGATATTCATTTTGAAGTTTGAGAATTCAAAATATCTTGGTAAGCACATTAAGATTTGTTTCTTCCACAGTTAAATTTTCTATGATGATTGAGTTATTATTGCTATGTACCTCTCTATGTCCGGCATTGCTACTACATGTTTTGTACATACATTACAATATGGGCTATTTATTACCCATGAAAACCCTGCAAAGTAGGGTTTACTAATCCATTGTACAGAGAGATGTTTGGTAAAGATCCACACTTTATTCATGCTCTAGTTTGATATACTACCTTCTGTAAAATCCCACTTTCTTCCCAGGAGCCTAGGTTATTTTTCTTTAAAAGCTTTTCTGGGTTATAGACTCATTGATACCTTGATTTTTGGTTTAAAACTTGGGTCTAAAACACATTTTCTCATAAAGTCAGCCCACTGTAGCTTCTTTCTCCCACTGATTATTACTAAATAATATGGACAAAATACCCCCTCCAAACCGTCCACTTCCAAAAAAAAATCCAGAAAATTACTCTGCAGAGTATGTAAAACAGCAGTCATCAAATTGAAGAGGG
>NW_007266933.1:0-749 GCF_000164805.1 Carlito syrichta | reverse complement strand
ACATTGGAGGGCGACGGGAGGATGTCACGCAAGGATTCCAGGGCGTGGCCAGATATGGGGGCATGCATCAAGCGTGCATACGGTGACTGTGTGTGTGGCATCCCATATCACGCAAAGTTAGATTGTTGTGAGAAGGGCCGAGAAAACATATACGGAGCTGTCATTTGGGCGGCCAGGGATCCACCAATGTTGATGCCCAACAATGGCCCGCCCGCTGGACCTGATACACCGCAGTCCCTTGTTCTGTCCTTCCCGCTCAATGCAGCCCACACCCTCCCCTCCGCAAAGCAAGTGCATGTCACAGGGTCACTGGTTCATTGGGTCCACACTGGAACCCCCAGAACGCCCTGGAATCCCCCACATCATCATCAGAACTATCAATGAGATGCAAACATGCAAGACAAGGTGAAGTATGATCACACCTGGGCGGAGGCTGCCCTTCTGGTAGGTACACCCTCCATCTTCTATCCATGCTAACCCTGGGCTTTGCCGTGCTCCCTGCACCAGCCTGCAGGGCCAGAGATGACCGATTCCTGCCTGAGCCACCACCAACTTGGCCAGTTCCTTGCTCTTTGTTATTCTGAGGGAGTGGGCTCGCCCCAGACACGTGTGTGTGTGTGTGTGTGTGTGTGTGTGTGTGTGTGTGTACGTGTGTGCGTGCACGCATGTGCACAAAGGGACCAGGGACTCTCTCTGGGAGTCCATGCCAGGGAAACTTCTCCCAGGCCTGTGCTCGCGGGACTCAGCTG
>NW_007266932.1:0-707 GCF_000164805.1 Carlito syrichta | reverse complement strand
CCCGCAATGGTGAGGGACCCGGAGCCCCGCCCCCACAAGAGAGAGATTGACAGCAGGTACCATTCATTGTGCAGGGTAGGTGTCTGACACCCCGCAACGACTCCCACGTAACGCTAACACAGGGAAACACGCAAACGTGGTCAGAAAGAAAACATGCCAGAAAGCTCCACATACCTCCGCAGGGAAAAAGACACACATCTGGAGAATGCATTTGAAGTAGCAGTATACAGTTGCTGTCGTCAATGAAACATATCCAGTCAGTCAACTGGGATACATTTCAAAAATAAGTTAACTAACAATCAGCAACAGGATATTTTATCTAAGCACGTTTCAATAAAATAAGGGTCTGTGTTTTTATTTCGGTGTGGAAAAAAGTGGTTAAGGCTACAGCAACAAGAAGTTCTTTCTAATGACTGGCTATGGATTCAGGGCTCTGGTGTAAACTTTTGCTTCTTAATTTGTAATTTGAAAGAGGTAGGGTACAATTCAGGTGAAATATATGAATATTCATTTTACAGGAACCCTTGTTGTTCAGGCCTGTCCCCGACCGTCCCGGCACCCCGGACAGAATCCAACTACTGCAAGTCCTGGCCCTCCCCCTCCCCTGCATCTCCCAACTCTGAAAATCTTTTTTGTTGTCGTTATTATGACGGTTGTGCAAGGTCCACTTATGTGTGAGTACATGTGATACCCAGTTTTTGCTTCCG
>NW_007266931.1:0-753 GCF_000164805.1 Carlito syrichta | reverse complement strand
CAAACCTTATCATTAGTATTAATAAAGTATAAAAATTTATGAACTTACTCTATGGTTCTATAAAACTTAATTCAATGACATTTTAACCTAAAACCTAAATTTGATTGCCTATTACATGGAAAAACTACCTACGTCTCAAAACCTGCCATGCCACTTTAAAAACAATGAACTGCACAGTTGCCATAACGACAGCCGGGGACTGAAGCAAGCTGAAAGTTACTGCACGTACAAAAAACAAGAACGTTCTGCTTGACCAAAAGCAACATAATACAACTATTATCACAGTTATAACGTCATCATAACCCCAAATGAAACTACATACTGGAACAAAATCTAATCAATCAATTTACCAGGAAATAACAGCTAAAAAATCTTAAGAAGAAAAACAGTTTAGAAAGAAAAAGAGATATAAAATAATTCTGCTGTGCATTTTTCATAGGATATAATAAGATTTTATTTTAGACTGTCACTTCCTAATATTGAAAATTATGTTGTCTTATAATACACTGGTTACTATTCATATGTACACATTTGATATTATATCCTTGTCTCAGAGGCGACCTTCTGAATAGGCCTTCATAGGCCTCAGCTGTGTGGTTACATATGTTGGCTCCCAACAGATCATAGCTTTTAATGGATTCTCACAGGGATCGAGTGAAATGGTGATCATTTGAGGCATGCTTTTTAGTCATCCCCCTCTCTGTGGGAGGCAGCGGTCATGTAGGCACTGAGCACAGGACCCAGACACGTCAC
>NW_007266930.1:0-978 GCF_000164805.1 Carlito syrichta | reverse complement strand
TGGGGATAAGTCAGCTTTCAGATGGAGCATCTGATAGCCATCCCATCTCCCCCGATCAAAGAAAAAAAAAGGGGGCAGCCCCCTCGGGTCCCCTACTGCTGTGGGAAATTTTCTGTGCTCTCAATAAATCCTGCTTTCTTTAAAAAAAAGAAAACAGAAAGAAAGAAAAGGACAAGGTAACCACTGGGAGAGGGAGGAGGATGGCAGAATAGAGAGGAAAGGATGTGGAAGGAAGAGATTTGGAAGGGAAAGGGTCATCAAAATGACCTGGGAGGTTTGCAAATCGCCTGTTCATCCCTCACACTTAAATTGTTGAGATGTCACAACACAAGGAGCAGCTGAAACTCACTGCTATGTATGCTAACATAGATGCTAGAATGTTCTTTCTGATGTGAGCATACTAGAGTTCCTGGAGTTCCCATCAAGGAACTCTCTTCCACCTTTAGCATCCAGAACTTATCACAATGACTGTCAGCATTCCCCATCCTGGTTTCCTCCCCTGTCCCTCCTTCCTGCTACAGTGCCAACCCGACGGGGCCCCACCACCCTCTACTAGAGCAAGTCTGCACCTGGGCTGCACATTAAAGTCACAAAAAGAGGTTTCACAACAGGGGCCTGGTTCCCATTCCCAGAAGTTGATTTAGTTATCCTAGGACATGGTCAGGCATCCAGATTTTTTAAAGCCCTGGGAGACTGTAACAGACAACCTGGACTGTGAGCATCACACGACTGAAGAGTAGTTACAGGTGACTTCGGCCTCATCCAAGTCAGTGAATGTTTCTCACTTCTCTACTTTCAGCTGCAGTGGTGGGTAGAAGTCACTATACAGGAGCAGTAATTTTTCTTTTCTCACAAATAATTCCATAATCTTGGCAAAAGGGAAAAGGAGCAGAAAAATCTGTGTGCAGATAAGAGCTCTTAGAATACAAAAGTGAGTTATGATAGCTAAGATGTGAAAAATTTACAGCAAAAGAAAAA
>NW_007266929.1:0-782 GCF_000164805.1 Carlito syrichta | reverse complement strand
GCGCCAATGCATTTATCAGCATTTGGGGGCTGTCAGAGTTTCAGTGTGTATTCTTAGTTGGAGACTACTCTCACAGGCATATAGAAATCTGCTCAAGTTGTGCTGGTGAGCGAATGATTTAATACTCATCCTCTATATTCACAGGACAGGAACAGACCTGCTGGTGGTGGCTCTGAGTCCAACCTCTCTCACAGCACAGGTGGACATGAACACTGCATGCAAAGGAGCTGGGCACACAGCGTGATTGTTTTGGAGGAAGAAGAGAGGCTTCACATCCCTTTTGACAGTTATATAGTAACCAAAGTACCTACTGCTCAAGTGAATCATATGAACTGAATTAGACTTGTTACATAATTAGCATTTGGGGAAACCAAAGGAAAATCCTTGTGGGCTGGCAACTTGTTATGTCAAATGTAAGCATGCTCGTTTGGGGGACTGGGAATTGGAAATGATGAAATCCGAATGCGTCGTAAACCCAGATATATTACACACAGATTATCTTTTAATCGAGCTTTGAAAAGTGATACTTTCTAAGGGATGACTGAAATGCTTGTCCCGGCCAACTGGGACCTGTCTGTTTCCATGAACGGGATGAAGTCATCTGCATGGGCCATGTCAACTTGATGGCTCTGGTGTGTGCAGCAGCTCTCCCTCTGCCAAGGGCCACCAGCCCCTTAATAAACATCCAGCACCAGCCATGAGGACTGAGCCAGGAACTGATGTCAGAGAGTGTCATCTGAGACAGGGGGACCCTGCACCACACTTGTATTTATGTTTTAATT
>NW_007266928.1:0-800 GCF_000164805.1 Carlito syrichta | reverse complement strand
GGCATGATACTGTTCTGATACATACAAAGAACAACGTGCTAAAGGGATCTATTATTCTGTTATGCCCTGTAATCAAAGTAAAAATAGAATATATACTATTATGTATATTAATAAGTAAAAATATAAAATATCAACAGTAGTAACTTATTTTCAACAATATATACTTGCACTCTTTAAAAACTATGATATATATAGTATCACAGAATATTCATCAGAATAAAATTTTGTTTGATAGCAAAATGAAAAAAATATGCCCAGGGTCATAAAACCAGAGCACAGAGATGAGATAAATGGTTTTCAAAGGCCTAGAACTGTTTCAAACAGGGTAGTTATTACCTGAATTTACAGATAAAATGGCATGAAATTCAGGGGTGAATTCTAATTTCTCATGGAATTTTTGGTAATTATATTTGTACTTCAGTAAGTTTCTAATCTTTTGAAATACTTGGCATTCCTTTCTTACATGGAAAGAAAACAAAGTGAAGGACACTTTATACAATGTTCTAAAATGTAAAGAAAATAATCAATAATTGATTAAATGATGAGCCATAAAACCTGTTTTAAAAATTAAAACTTTTCTTTAATGAAAAACAAAGGAATCCTCCTACCAAGGATATCTGCAGGAGCTCTATTCTATTCAGAGTCTAGTAATAATTAAGAAGTGTTCTCTGCACATCAAGTAAAACTTCTGCTTTCCTTTTATTTCCAAAGGATTCTAGTTTTTGCCTTGGACTATAACAACATCATTTAATATTAAATTACAAGTTCTGACCTAATATGTAAGCTTAGCAAACATTGTG
>NW_007266927.1:0-837 GCF_000164805.1 Carlito syrichta | reverse complement strand
AGTAGCCGGAATTACAGGGCATGCGCTGCCACACCTGGCTGATTTTTTGATTTATGCAGAGATGAGGTCTCGCTGTCCAGGCGGGTCTCAAACCTGCGGGCTCAGGCAATCCCACTCACTTCAGCCTCCCAAAGGTTTGGGATCACAGGCTGAGCCACCGAGGCCAGCTTACATTGCTTTTTTAACCTAAAGAATATATGAATTAACTTTTGCTGATATGTTTTTGCCTATGCTGTTAATTTCTTCCTAGGATATCATAGCTAGCATAGGCTTCTGAGAGGATAATGAGGGGTCAGTATGACACATTATTTAAAAAGACATTTTTCCATCTGAAATAAGGAAAAAATTAACTGGGGATCTATGAAATGTTTTAAAATAGTTTTTCCTTGGAGTAAGCCCAATTTCAACGTTTTCCTTTAGAATAAATGTCCTTTTAAAAAAATAAAGTCTTATTTTGAAACGTTTGTTATGCCATTTGGAGATATTTGCTAGAATCGCTTCACTTAAAAGTTCAAAACTTAAAAGTTCATTTTATATGACTTTTCTCACTACTTGCCTTGACAGTCAACATTGGGACCAAATATTATTTATTTATTGATGAAGAAGCATTTAGTTAATAATCTAAAGCAGCGTAATCTCTAGCTCCATCATTATTTTATCTCAATTGAAAAGATTTCTTTGTCTCACTTGCTACCTGCTAATAAATTATTTTCCTCAGGGGCAAACTATTGGTCTTCAAATAATGTTTTTTAAGAGGATAGAATTCCCTGTTATGTGCACATGAATGCTTCTCTTGAGTTGGGGGAGGACAGGTGAGCTCATCAGGTAACTACTAGG
>NW_007266926.1:0-712 GCF_000164805.1 Carlito syrichta | reverse complement strand
AAAGAGAAATCATATAAGAGAGTACACTTCCTCTCTCCCAGCGAAGGACACTCCACAGTCATTGACTGGGTACTTAAGGATACAAAACCCTAGGCCTCTTGACTCAAGGTGGGCTCATCTCAGTTAAAATTTATGCCCCAAAGCTCTCCAATGAGATTAACAAAAGCTAAACTCAAAATGAGATCACATCTTGCCTAGCTTCTTTTCCTTCTTTGCTTTACTTGCTCTTTCTCCTGAGAGCACATCCCAGCATGCACCCAAATTCCTATCTTAGTTTCTTTTTCCAGGGAGTCACATCTAGGACACCTTTCTAAATTCTACTGGGCACTAAGATAGGGCCTGCTGGTTGTGCACAAATAAATTATCTGTGGAAATGATTCTTTCTTCTCTCTCCTTTACCAAAATATAAGGCATATGACAGAGGATCACCAAAACTGGAATTTATTTATTAAAATTGTGCATTTATTCTTACATGCTTAAATTTCAGTCAACTTCAAAGTACTCTCAATTTGATGCAATACACCTAGTGAAACACTTTTCCACTGCTCAAACCAGTTTTTAAACTCATCAATTTTGATGCCTTTTAGTGTTTCTGCTGTTTTTTGTTTCGCCTCTTTCAAATTGGCAAAATGTTTCCTTTTGAGGACTTTTTCATTGGGGGAAACAATTTAATCTCTAAGGGCAAGATTGAGTGAATTGGAATTAAGGTCAT
>NW_007266925.1:0-503 GCF_000164805.1 Carlito syrichta | reverse complement strand
CTTAAAAAGTATGAAACACAGAAGGGAAAAAAATGACAATGTTCATCAAAAGAATGCAGGAAAATGATTAAAAACACACATAAATCAACTCCAAGATAAAAGAAAGACAACCAACAAACAGGAACAACAACAACTCTATAAGAACCTCATAACAGGGATAAACTCTCACATTTCAGTAATTAGTCTGAATGTGAATGGACTACAGGCATCACTGAAAAGACATAGAATGGGAAAATGGATAAAATATCATGAGGCAACAATATATAGTCTCCAAGAGACTCATCTCACCAGAAAGGACACTCACAGACTCAAAAGTAAGAGGATGAGAAGCAAAATTTCAGACAAACGGAACACAAGAGCAGGAATGTGATGTTGATATCAGATAAATAATCTTTAAGTTATCAAAAAATTTAAAAAACATACAGAAGGTCTCTATACAATGATAAAATGTTCAATCTATCAACAAGAAAGAGCCATCCTAAACATCTATACACACAAAATAG
>NW_007266924.1:0-716 GCF_000164805.1 Carlito syrichta | reverse complement strand
AGTCTGTGGTATATGGGTATGGCAGCATGAGTCGACAAGATACTCCCCAACCCAACTTTGTCCTTTCTATGTTTGCAGTAATCATTCCCTAAAGCTCTTTGTAAGGTCTTTCTCTCTGTGCTGTCATGGCTTCAAAAGGATTGTCCACAGTAGGAAGATTTGTTCAGCATGAGAGTTTCCACTTGGGCCTTGTTGTTTGTGCTTCTGCTGGTCTCCAGCAGCCACTTGACACCAAATTCCTTCCCTTCATAACTTGCTTTATCAGACAGATGGCCTGCACTCATTCTGTGAACACTAGTAGCTCTGCAAGGCCAGTAAGAGTGTTTGGCTTTCAAAGTAGTCACTTACTGGACCTTCATATTCTTGAAGCCAAATTAATGTCTCAGCCATGGTGTTCTGGTTTTATTTTCCTCCTGGGACTGTGTATTCCTAAGACATCTCCTCATCATGTACACACATGACTTATTTTTCCTCATCATGGAGACTTGAGTGACCATTCTCACAAATGCCAGCTTAGTGAGGCACTAGCTTTGATTTTAAAATGGCTTAGCAAAGAGCGGCAGATATGTATCTACATTAGAGGACATTTACTTCCTTTCTACCCATTTAACAGGGTATTTACTTCCTTTCCCAAATTTTTAAAGGGCCGCTGCCCATAATTGTTAAAAACAAAACAAAAATTAAAATTGTGCTTTCCGGTTATACGCTTTTTACTG
>NW_007266923.1:0-636 GCF_000164805.1 Carlito syrichta | reverse complement strand
CAGTTGCGTCCAGGTGAGCTGGCCGTTGATGCCTCTCTCCGGGTCTGTCCACTAGAAGGCAAAAAATGTCCTGACTCCATGGGGCCAAGAGCAGGCTGAAAAAGGCATCTTTTAAATTCAACACTGTGTACCATGTTCTGGTTGGGGCAGAGCAGTAAGTAATGTGTAGGGATTCGGGACTGTAGGGTATATGTCCATCACCCACCTGTTGACCTCATGCAGATCCTGCACTGGCCTATAATTGTTGGAGTTAGACTTTTTTATTGGTAAAAGGGGTGTATTCCAGGCTGACTGACAGGGCCGCAGTATTCCTGCATCTAGTAACCGCCGGATGGGAGGAGTTATGCCCTCTCGTGCGGCTGGGGGCATTGGGTACTGTTGGACCCTGACTGGATCGGTTCCTGCTTTGAGCTCAATGAACACTGCCGGCCAGTGTTTGGCTAGTCCCGCTCCCCCCGTCTCTGCCCACACCTGGGGAAAGTCCTGCAACCATTGGTTTATATCTTCTACTGGTGGCGGTGGGTCCTGGTGGAGGCGATACTCCTACTCTAAGTTGACTGTAAGCACCTGGATAGGGTATCCATCTTTGTTTAAGACTTCAGTGCCTTTCTAGTGGAAGTGGATTTGAGCGCCCAC
>NW_007266922.1:0-812 GCF_000164805.1 Carlito syrichta | reverse complement strand
AACAAAATTTTTAAAGAATGCACATACCTTCAAACACACATCATAAATGCAAGCATATGGTCTCTGGCCCCAAGATTGAATTAAAGGCGAGAATATTGGACCACTACAAACACCTGCATCTTATTAGATTATGATTATGTGAAATTAAGGGCATTTAACATAATTATTCTTTTTTTTTTTTAGTTGGAGTCTCACTCTGTCACCCAGACTGGAGTGCAGTGGCCACTCCCGGCCAGCGCAGCCTCGACCTGCTGGGCTCCAGCGATCATTCCGCCTCAGCCTTCCAAGTAGCTGGAACTACAGGCGCATGCTACCACGCCCGGCTAATTTTTGATTTATTGTATACATGTGGTCTCGCCAAGTTGCCCAGGCGGGTCTCGAACCCGCAGGCTTCTTCAGGCTTCTTGAAGCTCATTATCGCTCACAAATCAACAAGCCAGATTATGGGTCCAGATCCCACAGGGAAAGTAAGATTCATTTTCACCCCACAGTGTGGTAGCCAGTCTATACTGTCCAAAGGCTCTTTTCACACGCGTTTATTAATGTCACAAGCTTGTTGAGTGTAGTCTGGGCCTTTCCGTGGAGAGAGATACAGAGAAAATAAATGAATATCAGCTTTAATTAATAGCTCACATATTATCCTAAAAAGAAATACTGTTGGTCCTTTACAATTTACTTTTCATCTCCTCTCCCAATTTAGCGATATTGTTCATGAGGAATACCAATGCAACAAGAGCCCACATTCAACCTGTGTTGAATGCACTGAGAAACAGGATTAGCATGCTTTTCTAAAATTAATGTTATTTGGGAGA
>NW_007266921.1:0-502 GCF_000164805.1 Carlito syrichta | reverse complement strand
CACGTCAAACAGCGCCAGCGCTCTGAGTCTTGACCACATGGGAAAAGGAGGCTAAGGATGGCAGACCCCTGTAAGCTGAAGGGCCAACCAAACCCCGTTCTATCTGGTCCTGCAGGATTCAGAGCCAGAGGACTTGTTTTTTCCTCCCCCCTACCCTAATATTCCCTCAGCACCCCCAGCGCTTGTGGAAGGTGCTGCTGCGGAACTGGCTCCTGTGCCACAAGTGGAGGAGCTTCGGCATGGACCAGCAGTGGGGACACGGGGACGCACCAATTGGGGAGCCCCAGCTCCAGATAAGGGACCCACAGACTCCACCATGCTCCCCCTCTGTGCACTCGGGCCCCCAGATGAAACTGGAGAACAACCCCTGCACTATTGGCCGTTCTCCACCTCTGATTTATACAATTGGAAGACCCAAACTGCTAAATTCTCTGATAATCCAAAAGATCTTACTGACCTACTAGAAAGTATTCTTTTTACCCACCAGCCCACCTGGGATGAG
>NW_007266920.1:0-885 GCF_000164805.1 Carlito syrichta | reverse complement strand
TAAAAAGAATACTGGCACACAAGGGTTATACTTCTCAGGACAACATATACAAACATACAGAAGGAAGGGCTGACATATTTAGTGTTTTTCTAGGCAAAATACTTTAAAAATACTTGTAAGTTGCCCACAGATACAAATGGCCCAGAAGGTTACCAATTAGTAAGGAAAATGGAATAATTAGGAGAGGCAAATTGTTTATTGTGCTGCATGAGAGAAATTCAACACTCCAAAGTTCAATACATGGGAATGCTGTGCCATCTGTACAATCAAGCCACCAAGAGTTGCCTTGGACAAACTCTCAAACTAAGCAAGAAGTTTCAAACAGAAAGAGGCTTTGAACAATTGGAAAATCCACAGATAGACTTGCTGCTACATGCTTTGTTGTGTTTTACATTGACATTTTCCCCAAATACAAAAATAACAACTGCTGAAGAAAAAAAAGAAAGAATAAAAGAAAGGAAGGAAATAGGGAAGGAAGAATAGAGGTGTCCTTGGAAAGCACTGAAAGGTACAAAGAAAATATTGTTACAGGCCTTTGTAAACTTGAAAGGCATGACAATGGCCATGTTGTGAGAAATTATGTCATGTAGGGATTCAGGGACAGAGTTTTGCAGTTGGACTGACACTTGCCATTTGAATAACCTTGAAACGAAGCACTTGGAGTCTGAGCTATCTCATTTACATAATGAGAATAATACATAGCTCACAGGTTGTCTTAAAAATTAAATATGACATATGTATAAGTATGCAATATGCGTTATGTAAGGTACTTGGCACAATGCCTGACTCATGATAAACACTTAGTAAATTTTTATCTTGCATTGTGGTCCAACTTGACATAGCATCATGATTATCAACCAGACCAATTCCCATGGGTAAACCCAT
>NW_007266919.1:0-853 GCF_000164805.1 Carlito syrichta | reverse complement strand
CCAAGTAGGCTGGACTGGTCTGAAGCCGTGGGCTCAGGCAATTCATTCACCCCAGCCTGGGATTGCAGGCTGAGCCACCAAGCCCATCCTGAAAGTCTAGTTTTAGCTATTTTTGAAAATATAAGATTCCTTTAGTCGTAATAGATGCAAGACACATTGTGCAAATATCAAACTTTTTTTCTATGTGGTATAGGACAGTTGAAGAGGAAAATGTGGTAGTATCACTGTGGTACATGCAAAACATTAAGAGTTTCTGAGGAACATAGACCAGGATACTTCATAGGAGGACCAACATCTGTGTTAACTCTAAAGAGAATTGAAATCAAGTAACATTCTGAGTGAAGGAAACCAAGAACACAAGCTGACAAGGTTTGTGTTCTTTGACTTATGTTCAAGGAACTAAGCCACATTTCCCTTGTCTTCCCTGATGATTTAGTTGCATTTCTGTGGATAGCCAAGGGGTGCCAAGTCTGGCCAGGAACCTGCTCATCCTAAGTGATTGCCTTGCTTAGCATAGATGTTAAGATATGCATAGTTTAGTCATTGATACTTACTCTGCTTGTGTGATTTAACTCAGATATTAACATATCCTGCCTGTATGGTTTGGCCTTCCTTTGTGAGAAATTTGTCCTGTATAAGAGGCGTGGGATAAAACTGAAAAGTTCTCTCTCTTTCTCTCAGCTACCTGGGAGAGGACCCTCCCAATCCTGCTGTTTCTCTGTCTCTTTCTTTTCTCATTCTCTCCCCCCAACTCAGACCCTGATCAGCGGAGACTGGACCTCCGCATCTGAGCACAGGCTGCTATTCTTATACAAAAATGTGATGGAGCAGTGTGAAAAGTGTGTCCTGGACT
>NW_007266918.1:0-905 GCF_000164805.1 Carlito syrichta | reverse complement strand
CTTTTTTTTCCAGATCAGTACTTTTACTGAGTTAATTTATCCTTTAGTCTGAGCATAAGTACTTTAGATTTTTTACTCCAGTCTGTTAATTGTGGCAAGGGCCCCTTAGGCACCGAGTAGGCACTGTGACCCTTAGACAGAAGAGTTCTGAGGCACATAGCTTCCCTACTTTTGTACTCTGTTTTCCTAATGTATGCTTTGGCATAGAATGTGAATTTTGTTTCAATTTTTTAAAATATTACTCTCAAGAAAACATTGTGAAATACTTGAAAATGGGCAAAGAAAAACAATATATTACTGGATGTCTGTACACACTCTTCCAGACTATTCACAGCTTTCATTGTCTTTGAATTTTTTCAGTTCTGTAAGCTGTTACATGGCAAGGCACAGGATTATAGACAAGTAAATGGAAGGGCACTTGATGCCACTCCTTTTCCCAGTGAAAATGTCAATTTTGCAACTATTTTAATATTTATTTTTGCTTTTTTAAAGGACTTGAATACTTATGGTGCTTTGAATTCTCCTTTGAATCAGCTGTAATATTTTAGGGTTTTTTTTTTTTTTTGAGTTGGAGTCTCACTCTGTCGCCCAGACTGGAGTGCAGTGGCCGCTCCCGGCCACCGCAGCCTCAACCTGCTGGTATCCGGTGATCCTTCCACCTCAGCCTTCCAAGTAGCTGGAATTACAATCATGCGCTACCATGCCCGGCTGATTTTTTGATTTATTGTAGAGATGAGGTCTCGCCTGCCCAGGCGGGTCTCGAATCCGTGGACTCAGGCAATCTACTCACCTCTGCCTCCCAAAGGCGCGGGATTACAGGTGGGACCACCGAGTCCAGCTTCTTAGTTGTTTTTTCATTAACTACGGAGTTAAATAAAATCTCTTATATGTGTTCATTTTATATT
>NW_007266917.1:0-929 GCF_000164805.1 Carlito syrichta | reverse complement strand
CAAGCCCGGCTTCTCTCTCTATTTTTCTTCAGGCTCTTTCTCTTGGTATTTGACCAGTAAAGTTCTTGAGTAGTTTAGGATTTGGGAAGCTGAAGCCTGAAAACCAATATTCAGCTTTTAACAATGTTCATCCTGGAGGCAGTAGCTTGCTCTCTTGAGGTGATTGTTAAAGCACCCATCACCCAGAAGGAGAGCCAGAGAGGAGAGAGAGAAGGAGAAAACACTGAAGAACAAATCAGTCTTAAAATAAAAAAAAAAATCACTTCAACACAAATAGAATAAGCGATAGAAGATAGTTTTTCTTTTAGGAAAACCATAAGAGGGAGCAGAAAAGGCCAGAACAAAAACTAAAAGTATTTCAATGAATAATTCTAGATATTAATTAACATTGTTGCTTTTGTCTTTAATAAATTGCATATCAGTATGCATGGTAGGGTGCAGCTTCAGGTTTTTTTAAGTTTGTCCAAGTTCTTATTTTTCAGTTTCAGGCAGTCTCATGCACTCTTTCTAAAGATGACTAACCAGTGGGCTCATAGAATTGGGGAAAGTTAGATGATAAAATAAAATTGAATGAATCAGAGAGTTGGCTAAGATTAAGTTAAGATTTAAGTGATGCTGCATTTTCTACCAAAGAAATGATTCTTTCCACCGTATTGAAGTAAGAAAAATGAGACATTTCTGGTAACCAATGGGATGTCATGCCACCAAATGTATATTTACTGCCTAAGTGTTTCTTTTATATTTCCACTCTTTTTTTTTTTTGAGTTGGAGTCTCACTCTATTTCCCAGACTGGAGTGTAGTGGCCGCTCCCGGCCACCGCAGCCTCGACCTGCTGGGCTCCGGCGATCCTTCCGCCTCAGCCTTCCAAGTAGCTGGAAATACAGGTGTGAGTTACCACGTCCGGCTAATTTCTGATTTATTGTAGAGG
>NW_007266916.1:0-574 GCF_000164805.1 Carlito syrichta | reverse complement strand
TTTTCTGATTCCAAAGTTTTAAGTTTTATATTGCATTCTGCTATACTACCTGAAACAAAAAGATTTTAAAAATCCATGAATTTTTATATTCCATATTGTTGATCAATAATGAGCTATTAATAAATTATATTTCCTTATTTATCATAATATAGAATATATTTCTGGAAGGCTATTATACAGACACACTTTGCTAGTCTCCAGAGGTATAAATTGCATGTGAAAAAGACACAAAAACTTTGACTTATTGGCACTTGTAGTCTAGAGTAATAGACATTAACCAAAAAACCATGCAAAATAAATTTATAATTACAAACTGTAATTACTGTCCTGAAACTAATTTATGAAGTGCTATAGAATGAGAACTTCTAAAGAAATCAAGACATCAGAAAAGACATTCCTGAGAAAGCAACATTTGTGAAGAAATTTGGTAGAAGTTAATATATTATTACACAAGGTTTTTCCTTCTAAAGTCATTTTTAAACTAACCTATTAGTTACATTAAAAAGAGACCTCATCTCTACAACAAATCAAAGTTAGCTGGGTGTGGTAGCGCGTGCCCGTGATTCCGGCTTCT
>NW_007266915.1:0-686 GCF_000164805.1 Carlito syrichta | reverse complement strand
TGAAAGTCTTAATAGGGAGCTAGGGGGGCATTGAGTCCAGCGGTCCACAGGACCTGGGATTTTGTGGTATTCATGTGAATCACTGCTGGTGCCTCTGTCTTAATTCATCAGAGCACTCCAGAACCTTGATGATGTAGAAGCAGTGCAGGTAGAAGGCCTGGGCTGTCTCTCACTGACTGGGGCTGCAGAGGCTTGGGTGGTACATAAAGAAGAAAAGTTGTCACTTTCACTCAGACCTTCCTTCTCCATGAGTGCTCTCCTGGACCCCTTTTAGCAGTGTCCAGGGCTTGGACGAGAATACAGCCCCATGGGACTGTCCAGTAAACCTCAGCTTGGATTTTCAGTTAAACCCTTAAAGTTCTATGACTACTTTTCCATATACGTTTCTTTGCTGAGAGTGGCAAATATGCATTGTTTTCAGTAGGCCATCACGTTCCTCCCACTTCCAGACATCTTTCTCATGCAATGATTTCTTTCATTTTGAATTGCTGACCAGTACTGAAATTGCTGGATTGAGTGGCATTTCTATTTTTTATATGGGGAAATCCCCATACTGTTTTCCACAGAGGTTGAAGTGACCTATATCACCAGTAGTGTATAAGCATTCACATCTATGTGAATTCTCACCAACATCTATTTTGTATTACTTTTTAATGTTTGCCATTCTGAAAGGTGTGAGATGATAT
>NW_007266914.1:0-738 GCF_000164805.1 Carlito syrichta | reverse complement strand
AAATTAATAACATTGAAAACAGTTCAATCAGGGAAACATCAAAGGTCACGTACAAGCTGTCATTAAAAACAGTTGGTCCAGCTCAGTGAAATCAGCACTTTGGGAGGTGAGGTGGGTGGAATGCCTGAGCCTGTGGGTTCGAGACCAGCCTGGGCAACTTGGCAAGACCTCAACTCTACAATAAATCAAAAATTAGCCATCTGTGGTAGCATGCACCTGTAGTTCCAGCTACTTGGAAGGCTGAGGTAGAAGGATCATTGGAGCCCAGCAGGTCAACGTTGGAGTAGCGGTGAGCATGCCACTGCACTCCAGTCTGGGCGACAGAGTGAGACTGACTCAAAAAAAACCTCAAAAAACAAAAAGCAGTTGCCTGGAATTTATTATACAGACAGAAAGTAGATTAGTGGTTGCCTAGGACAAGAGGAAGTGGGCACAGGATTTCTCTTTGGCATGATGAAAATGTTGTAAAATCAATTGCGGTAATGGTTGCACAACTCTGTGAACATACTAAAAATCGCTGAATTGTGTATTTTAAATGAGTGAATTGGCCGGGTTCGGTGGCTCAGCCTGTAATCCCAGCACTTTGGGAGGCTGAGGCCAGTGGATTGTCTGAGCCTACGGGCTCGAGACCCACCTGGGCAACTTGGTGAGACCTTGTCTCTACAAAATCGAAAACCAGCAGGGCGTGCTAGTACACGCCTGTAGTTCTGGCTGCTTGGAAGCCTGAGGCGGAAGGAT
>NW_007266913.1:0-793 GCF_000164805.1 Carlito syrichta | reverse complement strand
CATGAAAACCCTGCAAAGTAGGGTTTACTAATCCATTGTACAGAGAGATGTTTGGTAAAGATCCACACTTTATTCATGCTCTAGTTGATATACTACCTTCTGTAAAATCCCACTTTCTTCCCAGGAGCATAGGTTATTTTTCTTTAAAAGCTTTTCTGGGTTATAGACTCATTGATACCTTGATTTTTGGTTTAAAACTTGGGTCTAAAACACATTTTCTCATAAAGTCAGCCCACTGTAGCTTCTTTCTCCCACTGATTATTACTAAATAATATGGACAAAATACCCCCTCCAAACCGTCCACTTCCAAAAAAAAATCCAGAAAATTACTCTGCAGAGTATGTAAAACAGCAGTCATCAAATTGAAGAGGGAAGTCAAAACTTGTAGAGCCATGTGATGAGTTGCTTTGGGTTTTATTTTCTTTCTTTCTCTCTTATCTTTAAATTGAGGGCAGGCCAAACCAAGAACCTTATAATGATTATGGTCAGCAACACCTGTTCAGAAGACTACTAGGAAAACCCCCGTGAGATGCAGATTGTGGAAGAAGTCCTCATTTTTCCCCTTTTCCCTCTCCCATCACTTCCTTGAGACCACCCCATTGAAGTAGTGGTTTATGTTAGTGCAGCAGGTGGAGTTGCATAGCCCCAAAAGAATATCCTTTCCTTTAGGAAGGAGAATCAGAAAAAGAGACTCTGTTATGCAGAGAGAAGGGAGGTGGGGAGAATATTCATATATTTTTGTTTCATTTCTCTGACTTTTGTTGTTCAGATATGCACAACTGCAGAAGGTTAG
>NW_007266912.1:0-579 GCF_000164805.1 Carlito syrichta | reverse complement strand
TGGAGCCCTATCTCAAAGTCTAAAAGATAACCATTTCACCAAGAATAACTACCTGTCCAAGCTATGCTTCATCAGTGAGGGAGAATTAAAATCTTTCCCAGATATCCAACCCTAAGAACTTATGCAGCCACAAAACCATCTCTACATGAAACACTTAAGAAAGTACTAAACACAGAAGAAAAGAAAAAAGAACAACGTTCTTCACAAGAGTACAGGGAAAAAGAAATAAAATATACACGAACCAAGCCCAAAACCAAAAGAAAGACAAAAAAAAAAAGAAAGAAAAAAGAAAAAACCAAGTGGAAGAACAACAACTCAATAAGAACTCCATGATAGGGACGAACTCTCACATTTCAATAATTAGTCTGAATGTGAATGGACTAAACGCACCACTGAAAAGACATAGAATGACAAAATGGATAAAATATCACCAGGCAACAATATACTGCCTTCAAGAGACCCATCTCACTAGAAAGGACATACACAGACTCAAAGTAAGAGGATGGGAAACAAATTTTCAGGCGAATGGAACAGAAAAGAAAGGAGGAGTCGCGACCCTAATTCAGACAAAATACCATT
>NW_007266911.1:0-390 GCF_000164805.1 Carlito syrichta | reverse complement strand
GGAGAGAAAAACAGAGAAAGAGAGATTTACCTCCCCAAGATAGTGGAGGAGGCCAAAGCTTAGGAAACAGCCATCCATCTGAGCCAGCAAAACAATGGCCTACACTTCGCAACTAACCTAATTTTATCTTCAAATGACACTATCCCACTTCATGAGTAGTGCAAATATTATATGATGAAATTCTCAATTCCTTCTTCACATTTACTCTAGTAGCACTATCAATCCAGTAACTCATTCATGTGTTATAATAACCTATTGCATTTGTTTTTAGGCATTTTTGATCAGTTATCTTTTAGATAATTTAAAATTAAGCACAAAACAAATAGCTATTGTTATTTTCACATCTTCTAATGTTATTTCTTTCCGCAGACCTCTTTTTCTGATCTGCAT
>NW_007266910.1:0-870 GCF_000164805.1 Carlito syrichta | reverse complement strand
TATATACATACCCCATAATCCTCAAAGTAATTCTGAAGTTAGAGAGCAAACCATCCTCTTACAGAGAAGTATCTGAGTCTCAGATGCTGCAAAGTCCATATATTTGCCCTTCTTTATGGCTGCATAATATTCCATTGTGTATATGTACCACATTTTTTTATCGAGTCCAGCTTCGATGGGCAACATGGTTGGTTCCATGTTTTTGCTTTTGTGAATAGAGCTGCAACAAACACACATGTGCAGGTATCTTTTTTGTAGAATAATTTTAGTTCCTCTGGGTATATTCCCAATAGGGGAATTGCTGGGTCATATGAAAGGTCAATTTCTAGTTCTTTCAGAAATCACCACACTGTCTACAAAGAGGTTGTACTAGTTTGCATTCCCACCAGCAATGTAGAAGCGTTCCTTTTTCTCCACATCCTCACCAGTATCTGTTGTTGTTTGTTTTATTAATGATGGCCATTCTTACAGGGGTTAGGTGGTATCTCGATGTGGTTTTGATTTACATTTCTCTGACGATGAGTGAGAAAGCAGAATAATGTAAGCAAATGGCTAAAAATATAACAAATAGAATTCTAGCAATAGTTCATTATTATCAGAGCATGTGATAAGTTCTCTCAATACTGAACATTTACTGAGCAATCAATCTCACTGTCAATTGACAGATGAATGGGTAAAGAAAATGTAGTGAATATGAACAATGGAATAGCACTCAGCATTCAAAAAGGAAATCTTGTCATTTTGCAACAAGGATAAACCTTGAGGACATTATGGTAATGAAATAAAGCAAATACAGAAAGACAAGCAATTGCATGGTCTCACTTTTATTTGGAATCTTAAAAGTCAATTCATAGAGCAGAGAGTAGAATG
>NW_007266909.1:0-651 GCF_000164805.1 Carlito syrichta | reverse complement strand
AGCTTTACAATAGGAATGAAACTTTAACCTTTGGAACTTGTGGCTTCTTTAGGTTGGGAGAACTTTAAAATAGACTGTAGCCAACTGTATTTTGTTATTGGATTGAATAAAAAGCATATTTACATGTGTACTTGTTTGTATTTATTATCTATTTTTTCAGTTTCATGTGTCCCAAGAGTCTGTGTGTGTCTCCTCCTGCACATTGAGCTGATCTGTTTCAGAGGGATCCTAAAAATGTCCTGACAAGTGATTTCTTTGGAAGTGTATGGAAAGTGGAGATTACAACAAAGACTATTAGTTTGCTACAGGATTCAGGAATCATGGAAAACAGGTATTTATCTTAAACTATTATCTGAATAGAATATTCTATTTTCACAATTTGTGAATTTTATGAAACATTGTATTAAGAGACAGAAATTCGTGTTTGTAAGTAAAATTTTATATTTGTACCTGATCTTCACTTTATGTATCATGTTTACTGTTCATACTTATAGGCAAAAACTGTAAATTTAATGAAAGCTAAGAGCATGATTAGGATTATGTTTGCACTCCAAAGTACAATTTGTTAGTAGTTCAATTTGAGATTTGCAGAAAGGTCCAAAACCATACACATAACTGGTGTCTCAGAGCCATAATTTTCTCTTGGGTCTC
>NW_007266908.1:0-846 GCF_000164805.1 Carlito syrichta | reverse complement strand
TCATCAAGTCTACTACAGTCAGTTTCCACCAGTGCTAGAACCAATTTCTATTTTTTTGAGCACTGGATACAGTGGTTTACTTATGATGAGGGACCGTATTATACAAAACCCTGTCTAGACCTTTGGACAATGAGAATCACGAAGAGATGGAGGATGGCTGAGGGATGTAGAGTCATAGCTTCCATCTCATGTTTCCCCTGGGGATAAACACATTAAGGTGAGATTCGATGAGATTTGTCCACTTTTTGTGTGTGTATGTTAAGTATGAAGTATGTAAGATTAAGTTGAAGTTCATGGAGTGCATTGTCTGTATAATTTTTTTTTTTTAAATTTGATTTAGCTCTACCACAAGACAGTGGATGTGAGCTAATGTACTGGTCCCCATGATGCACTGTCTGTTTCTGTTTTAAATCCAATAGCTTTCACTAATTGTTACTGTAATTTTTAAAGTCACATTGGTACTACAGCTTTTGACTGATGTTCTTTATGCTGCTGTGGGCTTGACCTTACCCATAAGAAGGCATTGTCTAAAGTGGAGCATTAATAAGACATTGCAGCTGGGCTCGGTGTCTCAGCCTGTAATCCCAGCACTTTGGGAGACCGAGGTGAGTGGATTGCCTGAGCCCGAGGGTTCGACACCCGCCTGGGCAACTTGACAAGACCTCATCTCTACAAAAAATCAAAAATTAGCCAGGCGTGGTAGTGCGCACCTGTAGTTCCAGCTACTTGGAAGGCTGAGGCAGAAGGATCGCTGGAGCCCAGCAGGTCGAGGCTGCAGTGACCGGGAGCGGCCACAGCACTTCAGTCTGGGCAACAGAGTGAGACTCCAACTCAAAAAAAATAATA
>NW_007266907.1:0-855 GCF_000164805.1 Carlito syrichta | reverse complement strand
TTTTTAAATTTCAATTACTTTTGATAAAAAATAATTTAACTGTTTCTGTAGTCATCTTAAAAAATATTTCCTTTGTGCATGAATGTGTTAGTGAGGGTTGATCTGCAACTCCCCCCTAAATTTTATTTTCCTTTTCTTTTTCTGTTTCTTCTTTTATTTGTCATTTTCTGTTTATGTGTATGTGAAAGATTGAGTGTTTATCTTTTGATTTTGTTGTGGTTGCTGGTTTTTGTTCTTTCGTTCTTCTTGGATCTTTTTTATATTCATTTTTTATAGTTTAAGGGGTATGTCAATAGATGTGTGAGGGTTCGACCTGAAACCCCTCCTTTTTTTTTCTTCGCTCTTTCTGTTCTTTATTGCTATTCACATTGTGCTAGGCATGTATGTGTGTGTTTAGTTTTCTTGTGGGGGTCTTTTTGTTGTTGATTGTTTTGTTTAGCTTTGTTGTTATTCCAGTTAGTTTTGGAGTGTGTGTGTATGGTGTTTATTGCTTCTATTCATTTCCTCTTTGCATCATCCTATAGAGTGATAGTGAGGAGTGGGTCTCAGGGAAAAGAAAAAGCTATTCAGTAAATCATCTTGGGAAAACTGGCTGACCACATGCAGAAGATTGAAACAGGACCCCTACCTATTACCATACACAAAAATTAACTCTAAATGAATAAAATACCTAAAGGTAAAACCTCAAACTATAAGAATCTTAGAAAACGCAGGAGACACCCTTATGGAAATTGGAACTGGCTTCCAATTCCTACTCAGAACCCTAAAGGCCAATACCATAAGAAATAAGATAGACAAGTGGGACCTCATCAAACTAATGAACTTCTGCAAAACAGAAGACACCATCAAGAGAGC
>NW_007266906.1:0-932 GCF_000164805.1 Carlito syrichta | reverse complement strand
CAGTTAAGAGGGTTGATGGTTTCCCAGCATTGGAGTGTTTGCTCTACCAGACACCCCCAAACATGGAAGAGAAATCTGAGATGGGCAGGGACCAGGGGCACACACCCCTGCTGGAAGAGCCTCACTCACCAAACAGCATTGTCTCAGCTGTGTGGTGTGCAGCATGTGAGGACGCAACTTCTCTCGCTCCACAGAGCCTGGAGTCTCTCCATATGCCACCGGTCACCTCCTTGGTCCTTGGGACACACCTCCTTCAGTGCTGGGGGTTGTCCATTCATCTCGACTTCTGTAAAGCAGCCCACGAGTAAGAAAGAAGTATGTAGTAGGAAACCACAAAGTCTAGCACAATTCTATTACAACTTGCATCATTCGGTTGTTTGACTTTTGTTTTCTGCGGGGGTCCCACCCCACAAGGGTCGTGAGATTTCCTGAAGGAGAGGCGGATAGGTGAAGGATGAAAATATTATACCCGGACACCTGCTTCATATCCTCTACAAATTACCGCCATCTAGTGGTCGTAGCAACAAACAAGCCAAGAACCCTGTAAACATTCAGACAATGAGTCTTATTCATAAGGCCAAAGATGATAGTTTTAGTCCAAAGTCCCGAATTACAGTCCTTGAAGTGTCTCCAGAAACTTTAGTAGTAGTTTTCCTTCTGGGGCTTTATGACCTTCAGAGCTTGTAATCGCCTTTCTTGTCCAGGTGTCTCCGTTACTTTTCTCTTATCCTGCCATGCTTGTTTATAAAGAAAACTCAAAAGGAGCTTTTAGTAATGTTTCCCAGGCCCCCAAGGTTGCTTTCTGTCTTTAGCTAAGTTATCATAAAAGTGTCTGATTAGTATATTATGAGTTCAGTGAAAACCCACTTTATAAATGTTAACTTAGAGTTTTAACTATTGAATTAAGTAAAAACCTTAAAGATATCTTTATC
>NW_007266905.1:0-867 GCF_000164805.1 Carlito syrichta | reverse complement strand
GACTCAAGAAAGAAAGAAAAAGGCAATATCATGTGCTGGGAGAAGCTACATTACATTAGTACTAAAGCAGATGGTTGAACACATACAGACAGTTATTCTACAAGGCAAAAATAAATGCTAAGAAGGATATGTGCTCATTACATCTTTGTCTCTCAGTTTCAACACTGTCTTCTGCAGTACGGAGCCAGGACTTTGCAAATCTCATCTCTCCATTGTGGCCTCTTCCTTCCTGGCCAGATCCTTTCCCATCACCCTCAGTGCTGCCACAACCACGTGACTTCACCAGGCAAAAGCTTGTCCAGTTTTCCTGGTGTCCAATGCTCACCAAGCCGGGTGTTCAGGCTCCTCAGCGAGCCCAGATTCAGCCAAGCATGTACCCATCCCACAGGTTTGAGTCTCAGGTCTGTGGGTTCCTCCCCTGTGTCCTCCCTCTTTTTTTCATCCCCTGTGGGGTGGAAGCTGCTACCTTTATTTGCCTCTGCAATACCTTCCTGTTTTCTTTTTGCCTTTTCAGTGAACTAGCTGAAAATTCATCATAACATGTTAGTTTGCTCAGGTTGTTGTATCAAAATGCCACAGACTTAGAGGTTTAAGGAACAGAGGTGTCTTGTCTGGTAGTTCTGGTGGCAGGAAGTCCAAATCAAAGTGTCAGCAGGGTTGCTTCCCCTGAGGACTTTGAGGGAGAATCTGGTTCATGCCTTTCCCCAGCTGCTGGGGGTTTGCCAGCAGTTTACATATTCTCTGACTTGTAAATGCATCACCCCCATCTCTGTTTTCATCTTCACCTGGTACATTCCTTGTTTGCTGTCTGTGCCCAGATTTCCTCTTCTTATAAGAACATTAGTCATATTGCATTAGAGAATCCAC
>NW_007266904.1:0-668 GCF_000164805.1 Carlito syrichta | reverse complement strand
GTAATCCCGCGCTTTGGGAGGTCTGAGGTGAGTGGATTGCGTGAGCCGGTGGGTTCGAGACCCGCCTGGGCATCTTGGCGAGACCTCATCTTTACAATAAATCAAAAATTAGCCAGGCGTGGTAGCGCACGCCTGTAATTCTGGTTACTTGGAAGGCTGAGGCTGAAGGATCGCCAGAGCAGGTCGAGGTTGCACTGGCCGGGAGAGGCCACTGCATGCCAGTTTGGGTGACAGCAAGACTCCAACTCATTAAAAAAAAAAAAAAAAAAAAAAAATATATATATATATATATATATATATATATCTGAAAGCTTGCCATTTCTCATCACTTTGACCACAATCTTTCCATCTAAATTACCATTACCTTCCCCTCCACTTCACAATAGTCTTCTAATCAGTCACAGTGCTTCTACTCCATCCCTTCTTACACTAAATACAGTGATTTTTTTGAAAGCAGGATTTATTGAGAGGACAGAAATGCTCCCACAGTGGGAAGAGACCCAAGGGAGTTGCTTAAGAAATTTTATAACAAATGAATTAAGATCATATCACTCCCTTGCTCAAGGAATTCCCACACTACTTAGAGAAATTTCCAACTCACCATGGCTTTCAAAGGCTCCATATGACTGGACTTCTGTTCTGCCTCTTTGAATCCATCTCTTATCACT
>NW_007266903.1:0-823 GCF_000164805.1 Carlito syrichta | reverse complement strand
CTTGATTGCAGCGGGAACATTGAAAGAGATTACATCTAGCTAGTACTGTTTGCTTCCTGGGCAGTTCTACTTGACTACTTTTACTTTTCTTTTTTTCATTTTTTTTTTTTTTTTTTTGAGTTAGAGTCTCGCTCTGTCACCCAGACTGGAGAGCACTAGTCGCTCCCGACCACTACAGCCTCAACCTGCTTGTCACTGGCAATCCTTACGCCTCAGCCTTCCAAGAAGCTGGAACTATGGGCGCGTGCTACCCCTCCCAACTCATTTATTTAAATTTTATTGTAGAGATGAGGTCTCACCAAATTGCCCCGGTGGGTCTCGAACCCGTGGACTCAGGCAGTCAGCTCACCTCAGCCTCCCAAAGTGCTGGGATGACAGACTGAACCACCAAACCCGGGTACTTTTAGTTTTCTTAAGCCTTTGGAGCTTCCGATTTAATCATGGATATAATGTTTCTAGAGTAATGCTGGGTGGCCAGAAGGTTGTAAGCGGCTTTCGTTTGATGCACGCTTATGTGTGAATAATTCTTTTGTTTTCCAGTTTATTCCTTTAAAGGACAGTTGTAAGTGGATTTTTTAAAAAAGGATATATCTATTTAGTGTGCCCCAGGAATGCAAAACTTTATATTTGGAGCTCGGTCTTTCAGGGTTTTGGTTGCATGAATTAAATGTTTATTCAGCAACTTACTCTCTGTTGTAAATGGCCAAAAGACACCTGACTGCACACAGAGAGTGTGTGTGGCTGGGTGTGTGTGTCAGGGAGTGGACCTGGATGTGTTTTGGGTTTCACTTGAAAAGATTGTTTGATTGTAAGTGTACTCTTT
>NW_007266902.1:0-743 GCF_000164805.1 Carlito syrichta | reverse complement strand
GGTAAACTAGTTTCACTATCCATACATAGAAGTTAGGAATCATAGCATTTCTGATATTCAAACGTATAGAAGGTGTTATACAGAGCAAATTCCCCTTTTTTTCCTTTGAAAAATCATGGTTCTTCAAGATGTATTATTAATTTTTGGACATCGTAGATATTAAAATCTAATTCTCATTTTGAAACATTTCGAAATCCATGCGTCAGTGATAGGAATTTTTATATTAAATTCTGAAAAACTAACTTAATCATTTTTATTCCTATTCATTTTTTTTGGAGTGACACTGCTGAAGGGGCTGATAAGTAGGACTTGGAAAATAATGATGAATAAATATCACTTAGTACCCATTACTTAGAAAGCATTCACTTGCCAAAAAAGGTTCTGGAAATGGCCATGGTGCTGGGCTCTGGGGACTTTTTTCAGCAAAATATTCACTTACAGACAATAAGGACATCTCATACTTAGCGAATCTGCCTTTTAGATAATATCCAGGCACACTTCAGAATATTATGGATTACTGTATAAATAACTGGAACCCAAATTAATAGTACCCGAGGGGCTATTTTCAAATAACAGAAATTACCCCTATTTATGTACACTTTAAACAGTTGAAAAATATATACAGAAATAAAGGTAGAAATTGATCTTACAGTGGCATAAAGCATATTTGCAAGCTAAACCATGGTAGAGGGTCATCTTCACCTGGCGATCTATAGAATGCTAACTTGTGCCTGCTTCTGTTT
>NW_007266901.1:0-904 GCF_000164805.1 Carlito syrichta | reverse complement strand
TATTTCGTGATGAGAACACACAAGAGCCATTTCAGCAGATAGAAAAATCTGCAAAAAAATGCTCCTAATTATATTAATGCACACCCTGCCTTTAATGTTTTACTTTAACATTTATTTATTTTATTTTTTAAAAATGAGAAAATTATATATTTAGATTTTTCATGATTAATTATCAGTTGTATCTCATGTAATATGAGGGAGGACCTCCTCAAAAAAATAGGAATTATCTTTTGGAGGACAGGTCCCTCATAGGACAGGATTCCCCAGCTAGGTAAGTGTTCTAGGAACCCATCAGAATCAGTGAGCCAACTAGCATTGTTGTGAGATGCTGCATTGTGGAAGAATTGTCCAGAGTTGTGGAAAACAGGTTAACTGATTCTGCCACCATGACAACACACCCTGCGTACACTGTGCTGAGTGATCAGCAGTTTTTGAACAAAAACAGTATAATCCCCATGCCCCACCCTTCCTATTCACCTGATCTTGCTCTGAACAACTTTTTATTTTGTTTCTCTAAATGGAGAAAAGTCCTCAAAGAGAAAAGTTTTCCAATGTAGAAGGGGTGAAACAAAAAACAGTAAAAATACTAAAAAGCATCAAAATTGTGATGAATTAAACTGTTGTAAGCAGTGGGAAAAGCATTTTGATAGGTGCATTGTATCAAATGAAGAATACTTTGAAGATGACTGAAGTTTAAATATGTAAGAATACACTATTTAATAAGTAAATTCCAATTTGGGGGCCTACCTTGTATGTTTTAGAATAATACTTTATTAATTTTATCTCTTAATGTGTATTTAGCATTTATACTTTAACAAATTAAAAATTTTAGAATGTGTTTCTATTCAGCTACTGATTTTAAAAATTATTTTAGGCTTTGGGAGGCAGAGGTGAGGGGATCGCG
>NW_007266900.1:0-672 GCF_000164805.1 Carlito syrichta | reverse complement strand
CCTCTTCTTTCTCAGACAACCCAGGGAAGAATGCAAGTTCTGGTGGGAAATCTCCCAACATCACCCTCATTCCCAGGAAGTGGTACCCATGAGAAGATGGAAATCAGAACTTCCCACCTGCATGGGTGACCACACGGGGTCCTTCTCTTTTCCTCCTCAGACTTGGCAGGAACAGGAAGACCAGGGGAGGTGGCTGGGGCTGGCTTCCCAGGAGAGTTCCTGGCAGGGATCCTGGCTGAACAGGGTATGCCCCGAGTGAAAGGACTTTGGCACCAGTAATGACTCCACACCTGGCCAGAACCAAGATATTTATTAAAGTGGCAGTTACAGGAAGGGACTATAACCAAGGAAAAATGAGAGAGAGAGAGGGAGTGAGAGAGAGAGATGGGAGAGAGAGAGAGCAAGAGGGAAAGAGGGAAGGAGAGAGAAAGAGAGAGTGAGAGAGAGGGAGAGAGAGGGAGGCGGGAGAAAGAAAGAGGGGGGAGAGAGTGTGAGAGAGAGAGAGAAAGAGGGAAAGAGAGAGCTATGCAGGGAGAGGGGTATATTTATGGGCTTGGCAGGGGCTGGCCAGTGCCATGTTTGGGTTTTATTGGAGGAGACTATGAGGTAGTATTCCTATAGGGAGAAGTTATTTAAGCACAGGTTTAAGCTTCGCATGTGAGGGAAAAGCTG
>NW_007266899.1:0-899 GCF_000164805.1 Carlito syrichta | reverse complement strand
CATTAACCTGAAACTGTGCTGAGTTCTAGTAATAAGAAATGAGTCAAAGTGTGGTCTCTGCCTGGCAGAGCTCATGTATTCCAGTGTGGAGACAGACACATAAATGGGTGCTTAAAAGCAATCCATTGGGTGTGAAAGGAAACATTAGGGAGGGGCAGCTAATTCATCTGTTGGAGCAGTTTGTCAAATATTTAGAGGAAGCTGTTATTTGTGAGTCTGACAGAATAAGCCAAGAGCTAGCCTGGAGGGAAAGGAGACAAAGAACAGGCCTGGGTGGATATTTTTGGCACAGGGGTCACATAAGCAAAGTACTGAGGAAAGAAGCAGCCTAGAGGGAGTAGGGTAGCCAGGGGCAGGAGACAGAGAAGAAAAACCTGAGATAAGGAAGGGCTCAGAGGGACAGGAGTGAAATAGATACCTGGGGAGCTACAAACAGAATGGTATGGGCCTATCTGAATTGTACATTTCTCTGTAGGTTACATAGAGAATAGATTCAGGAAGGCAAGAGTGAAAATCAGAAGACAAGTCAGAAGTCTAGAGCAATAGGTGAGTCAATAGATGGTGAGGGCCTGACTGAGAACAGCAGGGGGAAGGAGAAGGAAGAGGGGACAGGCCAGAGCACCGAGATACAGCAAAATATGTAGTAGAAGTCCTCCTACTTAACACATCCATGCTATTAGCTTCAGGCATCTCAATTACTTGAGCCCATCACAGCCTCATAGAAGGTAATCGAAAACAAATATTCCAAGCCTTACTTATTACTATTATTCTAGGTGCCTACTTTATACTTCAAACGTCAGAATATTTTGAGACATTTTTCACTATCTATGACCGGGTTTATGGCTCAACATTCTTTATGGCTACAAGCTTTCACGGACTCCACGTTATCATTGGTTCAA
>NW_007266898.1:0-891 GCF_000164805.1 Carlito syrichta | reverse complement strand
TTTCACTAAAGTTCACACATCCAATTAGAAGCCTATGGAAAAGGCCTGTCATTCACAGATGAGAAAAGCTGAGATTTGCCCAAAATCACACTGATGTTTACCGGCAGGCCACAGGAGCACCTTTGGTTGTTACTTGACTCCGTTCTGGCCTCTCTCTCCTCCCGACACATACACCTTTGCAGGTGAGATTTGGACTTTGAGCATACCCGCTCTACCCATCACTGGACCTGGACTCCCATGAGTGGCTGCGTGCCCCTTATTCCCCTGCCCTCTCTCTCCCTGTTAGTTGTGTCGACATTAGTTCTTCTCTTTATGCTGGAGTGCCCAATGCTTAGGGCCCACTCAAGAGTGAGATACCCCTTCAAACTGGCCATGATGGCTATCGCTAACATGTCAAACAAATAACAAGTGGCGTCAGGATACTCTTTTTAGTATGCACCTATTTTTAAAAATAAACTTTTTAAAATTTTTAAATAATTCTATGCACTCAGGAAGTTAGAAAAAAGTTAGATGCTCTTCAACATCCTGATAAATCCATCTTAAACTGAAAATGCTGTAAATTTAAACTGTATTTGCTACACCTGCTGCTGAACCTCAGAACTGAGCAACCTTACCTGCAATGTGCTCACTAAATGACAGTTGGGCAAAATCATCTAACACAAGACCTGCTTCATGGTGAAGAGCTATTTCATGTAATTTATTGAATACTAAAGATAAAAATCAAGATGTCGTATGAGTACTTGAAGTATGGTTTCACTAAGTGCCTGTCACTTTTGCACCATGGTAAAGTTGGAGAATTGTTATGATGGACAATTTTAAGTTAGGGATCATTTGTACTTACAGTCCTGTGTATCCTTCACCCAGCTTCCCTTAATGGTAGCATTTTACCTG
>NW_007266897.1:0-640 GCF_000164805.1 Carlito syrichta | reverse complement strand
CCGCAACTGTCTTCGAGATGGAGGGGAAACAATCATTTCAAAATCGCATGAAGTCAACGGGTGGATACAGACGCAGTTCATCTCTTTAATGGAAAGAAAGACGAAACGGGAGCCAGCGGCCATTTGGAGAAAACACTGTCTTAGAACGAGTCACTTAAAACAATACGTAATATCCCTCACGTTTTGCCAACCCTACCTGTACGTCGGCGGTCAGCAAAATTTTTCCGCTCGGGGACAAACGGTACATAGCGTAGACCGCCGAAGCCACAGAGTCGCTGTCGGAAATGTACAGCTCTGTCCTCGTGGTGCGAGAGCAGCCACGGGTAACGCACGCGTGGATGAGAGTAACCGTGCCTATTAAACTCTTATTTGCAGAAACAGGACGGGAGCCGGACGGGTCCCGCGGGCGGTAGCGTTCCGACACCCGATCTCAACTTGCCCCGCCATCTACGCCTTGCCTGTTCTCACGGTCTCTCCGATCAAGGGCCCAGCCCAGTGACTACAAACGGGGGGAGAGAGCGTCTGCTCGTCAGGTTCAGTCGGGGCAGACACCGAGCGGTGGATGTCGCAAGGGCATCTGTAGAAATAGGTGAATCTTTGCCAGAGGCACGAGAATTACGCGAGCGGAACGTGACGGAAA
>NW_007266896.1:0-851 GCF_000164805.1 Carlito syrichta | reverse complement strand
CCTGATAAATTATACTCTATGTGAAGTGTATACTGCATAACCCTGTAAAACAGATGAGACAATGAAATATAACAAAAGTCCATTTGTACATTTATATCAGATTCTGCATTAAAATAAATTATGTCTAATGTAACTGTAAATGATTTACACATTTTCTAAAATATCTACATATGTTTTATATTTCTCTAACCCACTTCGGTGATGATCTTTATATTTTTCACTAGAAAAATTTTTTTAGTCATTCATAGACACATAGAAACTGTAAGTTTCAATTTACTGGAAATTAAAAGGAAGCTCTTTCATGGAGGGTGTGTGTAAAAAATATACACAGAAAATCATTAGTCCTGCACAGCACAGAACAATGACAAAGGAAGATATGAGGATTTAATATTGGATCCAGCTCAATTTTAGAATATGGAAAAAAGAGAAAATAATATAAGCAATTTACAACATTCCTATTATGTTTTGGCAACACACATAGTACTCTATATACTTTAGCTCACAGAATCCCAATGTGTTAGTCATGGTCGTGCCCACTTTACAAAGAAGAAAATTGAAATTTATAAAGGAAAATTACTTTCTCAAGCACAGCTACTAAGTAGTAGATTCTAATTCCAGTTTGTCTGATACACAAAGCCACTTTCTGCAATGCTATTATTATGTCTCTTGGGGAAGAAAAGCTGGTGGTGAAAGCTAGTTGAAGAACCAGGGCGCAAGTCTCAGACCAAGAGGCTGGTGATGTAACTTAAGTGACAGGAGAGACTTGAGGACCAAGGTTCCCCTGTGGACTTAGAGAAGATGATTCAGAAGCAGACCCTGGGTGCACTGGGGCTTGACCTGATAGATACTTC
>NW_007266895.1:0-703 GCF_000164805.1 Carlito syrichta | reverse complement strand
TCAAGGGAATGTTGGTGCCCGCTGATTACCTAAAGAGGTTACAATTATGAAAATGGCTTAGGTAATCCTATGATCGCAAGACACAGAGTGAAGTAAACACTAATGACGCCACTGGATGGAAATCAGGGGGAAAATCCAAATCGGTTTACTGAAAAGAACTAAAGAAGGCTTTTATTCTCAGTGAAGTGTTCTAATGCCTTCAAATATAACTTCCACATTACTTCCCATAATTTCAAAGAAGGCCAATCCTATCAAGCTTTCCCATTTTCCTTTCGTGCTGCTCCTCCCTATTTCCTCAACCACAATGGGTCGAAGGGCCCACTGTCAAGAGATTCGAGCCTGTGTCCTGAATAATTAGCATACATGGGAGTTCAAATGTCGACTGAACTTCTATGGCAGAATAGCATAGAATAATAATACAGACACTTGGACTTGAATATGTTGTATCTTTGGCTCTTGTGCCAGCATGAGCTCCATGGAGCTCTTTCACACCATTACACAGAAGAAGGTGTGAGGTCTAGGAGCTACGCCTGATCCAGTGAAGGCTGCTCTTGAGAGCAGTGCCCAGGAAAGGAGGGACCTGGAGCCATACCAGACTGACAGTCAGTCACCCTGGTGTCATGGAGCAAGTTCCGCGGAAGGACCATGACCGGAACGGGAAGCAGGAGGCAGTTAAGGAAGGATGTAGCTTCTGATAACAAAT
>NW_007266894.1:0-725 GCF_000164805.1 Carlito syrichta | reverse complement strand
GGACTGATAGAAAGAATGCATCCTAAAGTCAGACTTGGGAATGATATCTCAGAATTGGGATGCCTTTGGCAATTCAACACCTTTGAGTAATAGTTTGAGTTAATCAATCAGTGACCTGTATTCAGTATTCCTTCCAAGTCTTGTAGTGTTTTACCTAAATGCTTTTCCTAAAAGAATCGATTTGTTTGAAGGAAGTTACCAATGTTCACAGTTTAGCCATCATTTTAGTACTCATTCCATTAACAGTTAACTTAGTAGTATTTAAACGTTCCTGCATTTTTTACTCTATGTAATATCTTGATGCCTTAGAAAGATAAGGTACTGGAATTATGCCCATGTTACTGATGGAGAACAGAAAAACAGATTATTTAATTTAAACATGCAATAGGGACAAATTCAAACCTTGGTATTTTGACTCTAGTGTACATTTTCTCAGTCATTATATTCTATAGCCTCTTGACGACTTGATAAATGATCTTTGCCAGTCCATAGTTTGACTTTGTAAAAGATTGTTCAGCAAACATATTTATGGATGGTTTAGTTTAAGAAAGGAAATCTATAAGTAGTAATTGATTGTCTGAAGCTTGTGACATAGCCAACCCATACTCAGATAGTAAAATTGGTCTGTGATACCAGAGGGTACAGAATGCATGCCCACTAGTCACTGGTGACCTCTTTAGATACTATTCTAAGGACTGTGAAGGAATATTTTATAATATAGTATG
>NW_007266893.1:0-751 GCF_000164805.1 Carlito syrichta | reverse complement strand
ATTCTTTTTATGGTATAGTTGAGCAAAGATTTCATGGTTTCAGAAAATTATAGGAATTAATTTATGTGATGTTTATATTGTCAGCTTATGTAATCATAGCTTCTCAAAAAATTTAATGTGCAAAAAAAATCCATTTTAATATTCCCCCCATTAATGAATATTTTATGTTCTAGAATGCAGTGTTTATTTAGCATAGGCATTACGTGTTTATATATTGAGACCAAATACTTGGTGTGGTTTGTTTTTAGCAGCTTTAAATAGCATGATATTTTAAAAAGCATTACAGAAAGAAACTTTTATTATTAATTTCTAACACATTCCCATAATGATGAAATAAATCCTAAGTCTGATAGAATTGTGTGATAATAATAATAATAAAATGGTTTTCCCCCCCTGGATTCAGTGCTTAATAAGTGTGCCAAAAATTTTAGGGATGTGGTTGGGTTAAAGGTTTGATTTTTTTGTTGTTGTTGTTAGTTGGAGTCTCACTCTGTCACTCAGACTGGAGTGCAGTGACCCCTCCCGGCCACCGCAGCCTTGACCTCCTGGGCTCCAGCGATCCTTCCGCCTCAGCCTCCCAAGTAGCTGGAACTACAGGTGCACGCTACCACACCTGGCTAATTTTTGATTTATTGTAGAGGTGAGGTCTTGTCAAGTTGCCCAAGCGGGTCTCGAACCCGCGGGCTCAGGCAATCCACTCACCTCGGCCTCCCAAAGTGCTGGGATTTTAGACTGAGCCACCGAGCTCAGG
>NW_007266892.1:0-596 GCF_000164805.1 Carlito syrichta | reverse complement strand
AAAACAAAACACAAAAAAGCCAAAGTAGGTTAAGTTAATTCATCATTTTTTAATACAGAAGATTTATATATTGTATGTCTGCATATTTAAAGATTATTCCTGTTGACACACACCTTATTGATGCTTCTCCCCTCTCCTTCCATAATAAAAGGCGGTGGGCAGCCCCCTTCAGGGAGCCAGCTCTCAAATCTTCCTCCCGTGTTTTCTCCTTTGAACAAATTCCCAGTAAAACCTTGTCTGAGGATCTGTTTGGTCTCATGTCAACGTATAATACATGAGAGTCGAAGAATGTGTGGTCACCAACACTTTTCTTTTTGAGTTGGAGTCTCACTCTGTCACCCAGACTGGAGTGCAGCGGCCGCTCCCGGCCACCGCAGCCTCTAACTGCTGGGCTCTGGCAACCCTTCCGCCTCAGCCTTCCAAGTAGTTGGAGTTACAGGCATGCACTACCACACCTGGCTGATTTTTGGATGTATCGTAGAGATGAGGTCTTCTGCCTAGGCGGGTCTCGAACCCGCAGGCTCAGGCGCTCACAAACTTATTATTATAATGAAGCAAGTGTCGCGATCGGGCACTTTTCTTCAATGAATTCTACT
>NW_007266891.1:0-609 GCF_000164805.1 Carlito syrichta | reverse complement strand
ATTGTCACCTATAAACATTCTCGGAGACTCCTCAGAGTGACTGACCTGGATTTAACATCTTAGGTTAAACTTGCCTTTGACTTCTGTACATGGATCCTCTAATTACCCAAAATGTTATCTGTTGATAATCTGTGTTATAGGGTGTGTTAAATGCAGCAAAGTGTGTGGAATTTTTTTAAAGTATAATGAATTTTGACAAATCAATTACAGTTTATAAAAGTGGAACTTATCAGTAAATGATTCAGGCTCTGGAATTCATATAGGCATGCTGGATTACGGCTGTTATCCCAGCACTTTGGGGGGGTAAGGCAGGAGGATTGCTTGAGCCCAGGAGTTTGAGACTAGCCTAGGCAAAATAGTGAGACCTTGTCTGTACAAAAAAAGTGCAAAAAATAGCCAGGCATGGTGGCACGCACCGGTAGTCTTGGCTGTTCAGGAAACTGAGGTGGGAGGACCACCTGAGTCCAGGAAGTTGAGGCTGTGGTGAGCCATGGTCATGTTACTGTGCTCCAGCCTGGATGACAGAGTGAGACCCTGACTCCAAAAATAAGCAAGCAAATAAAAAACACCTCAGGCCTTAGAATAGGACATAGCTGATTTCAAATACTG
>NW_007266890.1:0-844 GCF_000164805.1 Carlito syrichta | reverse complement strand
TTGATGGCATTTGTAAATGAAGCCTTTAGGACAGAATGGGGTTAGATTAGGTTATGAGGGTTGGCTCTCAAGATGAGATTAATGCACTTATAAAAGAGAAAAGAGCCGGGCTCGGTGGTTCAGCCTGTAATCCCGCGCCTTTGGGAGGCTGAGGTGAGTGGATTGCGTGAGCTGCGGGTTTGAGACCTGCGTGAGCAGCGAGACCTCATCTCTACAATAAATCAAAAAATTAGCCGGGCGTGGTAGCGCGCGCCTGTAATTCTGGCTATTCGGAATGCTGAGGCGGAAGGATCGCCAGAGGCCAGCAGGTCAAGGCTGCGGTGGCCGAGAGCGGCCACTGCACTCCAGTCTGGGCGACAGAGTGAGACTCCAACTCAAAAAAAAAGAGAAAAATGGCTGGATGCAGTGGCTCAAGATTGTAATCCCAATACTTTGGGAGGATAAAGCAAGAGGGTTGCCTAAGACTGTGGGTTCAAGACCAGCCTGGAAAACATGGTGAGACACCATCTCTCCAATAAATCAAAAAATTAGCCAGGTGTAGTAGCTCATGCCTGCAGTTCTGGCTACTTGGAAGACTGAGGCAGAAGGATCACCTGAGCCCAGCAGGTCAACTCTGGGGTGGCCATGAGTGTGCCACCACATACCATCCTGGATGACAGAGTGAGATGGATCTCTTTCTCTGTCATGTGAACTCACAGCAAGAGGACTGCAAAACCTGAAGAGAGCCCTCTCCATTAACTGAAACAGACAGTACCGTGATCTTGGACTTCTCTTCCTAAAGGACTATGAGAAATATGATTTGTGTTATGACAGTCACCTAGTCTGTGGTATATGGGTATGGCAG
>NW_007266889.1:0-737 GCF_000164805.1 Carlito syrichta | reverse complement strand
TTTTTTTTTTTTTTAAATTCTATGTTTAGCTATTTATTTATTTTTTAGAGATTGTGTTCTTTCTATGCTGCTAGGCTGGACTCAAACTCTGAGTTCAAATAATCCTTCCTCAGCCAGGCTCGGTGACTCAGCCGGTAATCCCGTGCTTTGGGAGGCTGAGGTGAGTGGATTGCCTTGAGCCCACGGGTTTGAGACTCACCCGGGCAACTTGGTGAGACATCATCTCTACAATAAATCAAAAAATCAGCCAGGCGTGGTAGTGCATGCCTGTCGTTCTAGCTACTTGGACGGCTGAGGGGGAAGGATCGCTGGAGCCCAGCAGGTCGAGGCTGTGTTGGCTGGGAGCGGCCACTGCACTCCGGTCTGGGTGACAGAGTGAGACACCAATTCAGAAAGAAAAATTTAAAAAATTTTAAAAAATCCTTTCTCCTCGGATTCCCAAGTAACTGAGAATGAGAATACATGCAAACACCCAGCCTATAGGGCCTTTTAAAACAATGAACCTGAAAGTTTAAAATAAAATTTCTAGCAAAGCAGACTTAAAAAGAATCTATATTGCCAATTACTATTCTTGCTTTACTTACATAATCAGGCCAAAAGTAAGGAGATTTGACTTATTTTACAAACAAATTAGTCTTACTGTAATTATCTTTGGTAAAAATGGTGATGACTATAGAGAGAAAAATTATATGCAGTAAAGACAATGACAGCAATTCAATTCCAGCCTTGTTGATTGG
>NW_007266888.1:0-511 GCF_000164805.1 Carlito syrichta | reverse complement strand
TGCAGTGGCCCCAGCCACTGCACTCGAGTCGTGGCGACTGAGTGAGACCCCAACTCGAAAAAAAAAAAAAAGATTTCTGATTTAAAGTTTGTGTGAAAATCTAAAAACCAAAATGGTTACTTTTAAATATTTCTAGATTTATAAAACCAAATGACTCCTTTCTGGATACAATTATGGGAAACTTTCATTGCATCTGTGAGATCATCTCCCATGTACTCATGTACTACAGTAAATTCACAGCTTTTGAACCCTGCAACAAATATATATGTAACAAGCTGTCTGTCATTGTGCACAGTGTCAGCTCTCTCTACTGGGTACAAGCAATTTAGTTTCCAAGTATAGAAAATGGAGTTCTGAATGCAGTCTCATTATATGATGTCTCGTTTAACCATGCTTATAGAAATAGACATCTTTACATTTCTTATTGTTACTTTATAGCCTTCCCCACCTACCCCCTCCTCTAGAAGAAAAGAAGAAACTCATGCAAGTTAAACTGAGTTAATAATAATAG
>NW_007266887.1:0-509 GCF_000164805.1 Carlito syrichta | reverse complement strand
CTGGTCATGATTCCAGAGTGGCACTGCCCAATAGCAAGAGTGGTGACACTGGTCAGCACACATCCTCATGGCCCAGACCCAAGTCAGCCACCACAGCTTCTGGGGCCCTGGAAACATACCCTGATCAACTGAGACACTATATTTAAAATTGGATGTCATCATAACTACACTTAAGTTTAATAGTCACACATGGTGATGACATTTTCAAAACATTGAATAAGCAGTGAAGCAAATGCAAAAAAGAAAAAAAAAATTTCTGAACACGTGAATATGTAAACATGAATTGTACCCCACACCTTTAAAATTAAAAAAAAATTTGAAAAGAAAAATGGCATTTACTCTGTTGTTAAAGAAACACTAGCTGGGCTCGGTGGCTCAGCCTGTAATCCCGTGCCTTTGGGAGGCTGAGGTGAGTGGATTGTCTGAGCCTGTGGGTTCGAGACCCACCTGGGCAGGGGAGACCTCATCTTTACAATAAATCAAAAAATCAGCAGGGCGTAGTAGAGCAT
>NW_007266886.1:0-868 GCF_000164805.1 Carlito syrichta | reverse complement strand
CCCCAAAATGCACTTTTTTTCCTGTGGGTTTAGAAACCAACCAATGATAGCTCATCTGGATATACAATCAAAGATCCTCTGGACCAACCAACCAGAGCTCATGTGAACCAACCAACCAGAGCTCAACTGAACCAACCAATTAGAGCTGGTTCACCTGAACCACCAATCAGAGCTCACTTGCCTGGGCAATGAGGACCTCAGCTGTATCACAAGGCAGAAGGAATTGTAGCAACTCTTAAAAACTGAAACAAAGAAACCAGGAAGTCCAAGCACGATGCAGATCGTGCCATTTCTATTTTAGAAAATGATTCCAGCAAACATCTGTGAAGAACTTAAAAGTTTAAATTAGACTTTAAAAACACTGTCGTCCTTTGAAATACATTTTTTAAGACTAGCTTTTCTAAAATAATATGCTGGTCACTGCCTCGCTCTAAAAAGTGACTTGTTTGGCCTTTCTGTGGACACAGAGTCAGTAATCATTTGTTGAGCAGCAGGCACCATGTGCTGAGCTCAGGGACGCACAGACACAGGAACATCGATTACCCTAAGACCCTCTGCACGAAAGGTCCTGGGATCCTCCACCTTACAACATGCCCAAACCCCTGGGCTTGGTACTTGCTCTGGGGTCTCCAAGCAGAGCAGCCCGTGGGTGGGCTCTGCTCTGCAGGGTCTCATCCCATCCCAACTAGGCACATCCCCCTCAGCCTCCACCCTTCCAAACTTCACAGACCCCCTCTTTTCTGCCACAGGATAGGTGGCCCTGAGGTAGTATGTATGGCTTTCTATCCAATCACCTTTGTCCTCCACCCTGCGATAATTCCTTCTGTCTTTGTGTTAACTCAAGTGAACATACCCACTTTTTTCTCAT
>NW_007266885.1:0-730 GCF_000164805.1 Carlito syrichta | reverse complement strand
CAAAACCTCTGAGATGCCATGAAATCAGTACTAAGTGGGGAATTTATATCTCTATGATCACACATCAAAAAAAATAGAAAAATCACAAGTTAACAGACTAACAAATATCGTAAGGGAGGTGGAAAGGCAAGACCACCAAATCCCTAATTTTAACAGAAGAGTGTAGATCACCAAAGTAAAGGCCCAGATATGGGACATAGAAGATAAAAATATAATAGAAAAAAAGAGTGAAACAAAAAGCTCATTCTTTCTTTCTTTCTTTTTTTGAGTTGGAGTCTCACTCTGTCACCCAGACTGGAGTGCAATGGCCACTCCCAGCCACTGTAGCCTTGACCTGCTGGGCTCCAGCAATCCTTCCACCTCAGCCTTCTGAGTAGCTGGAACTACAGGTGCGCACTACCACGCCTAGCTAATTTTTGATTTGTTGTAGAGATGAGGTCTCGTCAAGTTGCCCAGGCAGGTCTCGAACCCACGGGCTCAGGCAATCCACTCACCTCAGCCTCCCAAAGTGCTTAGATTACAGGCTGAGCCACCGAGCCCAGCCAAAGCTCATTCTTTCAAAGAATAAGCAAGACTGATAGACCATAACCAGAATAGATTGATAGACCCCTAGCCAGAATGAGCAAGAGAAAGAGAGACAATATTCAAATAAACAAAATCAGAAATGCAAAAGATCAAGTCACAACAGACTCTGAAGAATTACAAAAGATTATCAGAGATTAGTATGGAA
>NW_007266884.1:0-946 GCF_000164805.1 Carlito syrichta | reverse complement strand
AGTCCGGCTTTGCATGAGATTATTATATTTCATTGATTACCTAGTTGTCATAATTGCAGATCTTTTAATATAGTATCTGATCATTTTATTGATAAGCACAGCTCACATCTCATTTCTAATAAGGGTGCTTTCCAGTCCATAGTATGTCAGTATATGCAATATGACTGAACATTTTTCTTGTGCTTTATTATATCAGGGGAAAAACGAAAATGTTGATAGTGATAATAACTGTGAAACAAAAGCTATACAATTGAAATGGAAATCATTAGGAATGTAGAAAGCAGTATTCTCTTGGTTCCAATCAGATGCTCACTTGGCATAAGCTGTTAACAGCATTCTTTGAACTGTGAATACAATAATCTTGTATAAAGTCCTGTAATTAGACTATCAAAGATTATATTTATAGGTAAATATAAAGGGTAAGTAAAAAATTTGCTCTCTCAGAATAATATGTAAAATTATTGTTTGTGCTTTACATATATATGTGTGTATATATGTGTATATATGTATGTGTATATATATCTCTCTTTCCCACAGATCGAAGAGTTTGAAAGTTGAGCTTTGTAAAAGTCTAAACAAGCAAAGTAAGCAAGAGCATCACCACGTGGTAGAATACTGAAAGTGAAAATGTATGCACCTCATACTCTATTAAAGCCTCTTCAACCTATAATAGAAGAAATATTTAAAGAGGGAAATAGTGATTATCCCCACTAGTTCTTCACTTAAAAGACTGATTTTGAGGTTCTTAAACCTGGAAAACTTATGGCACCTTACAATAGGTTACTGCAAATTTTTTCCTGTGGTCCCACACATTAAAGACCCATAATCAATACTACTGAAATTATTAGCTCCATCTTATCATCAGACAGTAAATATTTTGCCTTTATTGATTTGGATCATATGTTCTATTTAGTGCTATTTCAATAACCTCTCAGCCTTTATCTTC
>NW_007266883.1:0-740 GCF_000164805.1 Carlito syrichta | reverse complement strand
TTAGCCAGATGTAGTGGCACTCGTTGGAGGTCCCCAGTACCTCAGGAATCTGACCCCCAGGGAGTGGGAGGCTCCAGTGAGGTTATGATCATGCTTCTTACTCTAGCCTGAGTGACAGAGTGAGATCCAAACACACACACACACACACACACACACACACACACACACACACACACACAGAATAAGTAAAATTCTGACACAAGTTACAACATGGATGAACCTTGAGTCATATGTGAAATCAAGGAAGCCAGGCTCAGTGGCTCAGCCTGTAATCCCACACCTTGGGAGACTGAGGTGAGTGGATTGCCTGAGCCCATGGGTTCGAGACCCTCCTGGGCAACTTGGTGAGACCTCATCTCTACAATAACTCAAAAAAATTACCCAGGTGTGGTAGCGGGCGCCTGTAGTTCCAGCTACTTGGAGGGCTGAGGCAGAAGGGTCGCCGGAGCCCCAGCAGGTCAAGGCTGCGGTGGCCAGGAGCGGCCACTGCACTCCAGTCTAGGCAACAGAGTGAGACTCCAACTCAAAAAAAAAAAAAGAAATCAAAGAAGCCAAGCAAAAAGGACAAATATAATCACTTATACGTGGTATTTAAAGGATCAAATTCATAGGGAACGATCAAAGTAGAGTGATGGCTACAAGGGATGCAGGGAAAAGAACAGGAAGTTCATATTTAACAAGTATAGACTGACTTCCAGTTGGGAAAGATGAAGAAAGTTCTGGAGATTGATGGGGCAGGA
>NW_007266882.1:0-1063 GCF_000164805.1 Carlito syrichta | reverse complement strand
TAAGACCAAGGAATCCAATGGTGTAACTCTCAGTATGATGCTGGGAGCCTCGCGACCTAGGGGATTGTTTGTTACTGCTCCTTTTCTCCAGGAATTAGGCCCCCTTTCGGCCCTTTTTTCTATCTCACAGTTTATAGGTCAGAAACACCTCTCCTGGCTACCTTTCTCCAGCTACCAAGCACACATGTACGGGATGTGATCATTCAGGTGAATTTACCACCACAAGGAATTTGGATAAATCCGTGGATTATCTACTTTGTGTTTCACTCCCAGGGAGCAGGAACAAAACCTGCTGTACTCAATAATACTTCCTCAGCACCTGGTCCAACCCAGCCCAAGTTTGATGAACAAATAAATGAACAGCCACAGGTGACTGGGTCATGGATGGACACATGAATGACACAACTGGGGTGAGACAGATCTCTCCAGAAAATGCAAATCTGGTGATGCTTGAACTACAAGGTGGTGGGAAAGGGAAACCAAAGCGTGAACAGTAGTCTGGAAAGAAAGCAGGGAAGAAGGTGGAGGAACAGGAGAAGGGAGGAACAGACCAGGGCTGGAGAAAGAAGAGACAAAACAAAATGGGCAGAGATAAAAGAGAAAGGGAGAGACTTTTACATCCAGTCAAGATGGAGTACTAAGCACTGGATTTAGCCTCCCCCTAAAGCCACCAAAAAAAAAAATACTCAAAATATGTAACAGAACACTGATTTTCAAAGGCAGGATGGTGATGCATGAGAGACAGGAAACTAACAAGGTGGGCCCTGTGATTATTCTCAGTGTACTGTCTTAACATGGTTTCCAGGTCATGGTACAAGAAGGGACCCCTAGGGGGTGGAAGTAATAAGGCTGAGTAATGAGGCTGTGGAAGTAATGAGGCTGAGAACATGGTGAGGCCCATCTTGCAGGATGAGCAACAGGAGAGGAGGGAATGGAACAGAGACTGGTGGAAATCTGTCTCCTCACATATTCTGCAGAATATGATTGAGGCGTGCATGTGACAACTCGTCTCAGGCCAGAGAAAGAACTGCCCAAGAGGAATAGCAGAAAAAAGACACATAAA
>NW_007266881.1:0-653 GCF_000164805.1 Carlito syrichta | reverse complement strand
GATTTTTTTTCTGCTTAATGAATATATGAGGGGTTTGCTGTCCCAAAGTTGTACCCATCAGCCTACTCTCCCTAGAGAGTAAGAACTAGCCAATAAAGATGTTGGACTTTGGGTTGTTGTCTGCCCCCAGCTGGCTATAGGGGTGTCTTCTCTGTATAGCCAAAACTTAAAGGGGTGCCTGGAAAACAGGCACTGCTAGAACACAGGGGCTCTCCGTGTCGTTCTAAGTTAGAGAAAGTTTTTCTGGGAAAGTGTGGGATCCAGTCAGCCCCTCCATTCTCACTTGTCAGTAAACGTGTTGAGACTTGAAGATATTTAGTTAGATCGTAAGAGCCTTTAGTACTGACTGGGCCTCTTTGGATGCAAAGAGGGTGACCCTCTTCCTGAGTGAAGGGTAGAGGGCAGTGACTTAAAGGAAGAGAAAACAGAAGCCAGGAAACTTGAGTTTTGTCCTTCTTAGTTCCATCTGTGGTATTTATATTCAGAAATAAATCACCAAAACATCTGAGAGTCCAGTTGGTTCACATGAATATGTGGAGGGGTAACAACAAAATTCAACCATATTATCCATATACAAACCATACTGATTTTATCAATAAGAATGCCGTGTGTACGTGCCCATGACATGGAACCTTGTTATAGCTCACTTGTAG
>NW_007266880.1:0-893 GCF_000164805.1 Carlito syrichta | reverse complement strand
AATATTAGGTCTTGTCTATTGATGAAACTGTAAGACCCTGGACATATTGTTCCTTTGTTTTCTCCATCTCTAAAATTCAAGGTAGTGAGATCTATGTTCCTGAATTGCTATAAGAATTCAGTGAAATTATATACATAAAAAAGCTTAACATGGGGTTAGGTTACAATTAGCACTTAATAAATGCTATCGGTGTGTCTTTCTTTCCTCAGAGAGAAACTCCGTGAAAGAAGGGTATGGAGTAAGTTGCAATTTCTCTATTCAAAACAAACTGAGAATGTGAAATAGAGCATTGAACTCCAGCACTGTGATCATCCATCGACAAGATAAAAAATTCTGGTTTGGAATGTGTTATCTAAGGCCACAGAGACCACACAAATGACTCCATGAGGGTCCTGGTTTCACTGGCGAAGGCACGATTTCTGCTATTTTGGGGGACTGTCAAGAATGTTAAGTTAGAGTCACTTCTTTTTGCTGAAAGTAATAGGTTCACAAGACAAGTTCTAAGCTAAGACAAGATAGACACATAAGTGCTTTGCTGAGGTCACTACAACCTACTTCCAATTTTCTAGTGACTTTTCTAATAATTCTAGCACCAGCTAATTAAGCCACCAGCTTACTAGGAAGTCCATCTTACCTTCAAATTAGCATAAGAAAAATAAGGAAACAGTTGAGGAAGAAGACATACATAAGTCTTGATTGCATTTAGCTGAAGATTTCCTTTCTTGGGGAGCACAGCAAAACTGTCGCTCATGCTGTGATCTGGAATGAGCTGCCCTCAGCAGGGTGAATCTGCATCAGATAATTTTTTTTCCCATTGAGATGGTGTTTCCTAATGATATTCTGTTATTGAAAATAGTTAGCAGCAGACCAAGAGGACCAAGAAAGGCATACCC
>NW_007266878.1:0-832 GCF_000164805.1 Carlito syrichta | reverse complement strand
TGCTTAAGGTTATGCAGGTGGCCCAAAGTTGTGTGAAGTTGCAGAGACAGTATTAGTTCTGTAACAGAAGAGACTGGCTGGGCGCCCTTCAACAAGGCCCTGGGAATCCACCCAACATAGCCAGAGCAGGGTTGAGGGAGTCCAGCAAAGTGGAGTTGTCCCAGTGTGAACGAGTGTGTGAGTGTGAGTGCATGGGACAGAGGCGTGAGTTGCAGGGTGGATTTGTGCACAGCAAGTTACAAAAGGCCACCGTGTCTATGTTCTTTGGCCGGGGTAGGACAGAGGGAAACACGCAGCCCAGCCTACATGGGGCGGGCAGCGTCCCGTGAATTTGGAGAGGGGGCTACATTGGAGGGCGACGGGAGGATGTCACGCAAGGATTCCAGGGCGTGGCCAGATAAGGGGGCATGCATCAAGCGTGCATACGGTGACCGTGTGTGTGGCATCCCATATCACGCAAAGTTAGAGTGTTGTGAGAAGGGCCGAGAAAACATCTACGGAGCTGTCATTTGGGCGGCCAGGGATCCACCACTGCTGCTGCCCAACACTGGCCCGCCCGCTGGACCTGCTACACCGCAGTCCCTTGTTCTGTCCTTCCCGCTCAATGCAGCCCACACCCTCCCCTCCGCAAAGCAAGTGCATGTCACAGGGTCACTGGTTCATTGGGTCCACACTGGAACCCCCAGAACGCCCTGGAATCCCCCACATCATCATCAGAACTATCAATGAGATGCAAACATGCAAGACAAGGTGAAGTATGATCACACCTGGGCGGAGGCTGCCCTTCTGGTAGGTACACCCTCCATCTTCTATCCATGCTAACCCTGGGCTT
>NW_007266877.1:0-926 GCF_000164805.1 Carlito syrichta | reverse complement strand
AACATAACCATTAGAAAACATTTAGTCCGGGCTCGGTGGCTCAGCGTGTAATTCCGCATTTTGGGAGGCCGAGATGAGTGGATTGCCTGAGTCTGCGGGTTCGAGACCCACCTGGGCAACTTGGCGAACCCCTTACCTATACAATAAATCAAAAAATCAGCCAGGCATGGTAGCCCAGCCTTTAATTCCAGTTACTAGGAAGGTGAGGTGGAAGGATCGCCGGAGCCCAGCAGGTCGAGGCTGCGGTGGCCGGGAGCGGCCACTGCATTATGGTGTGGGCGACAGAGTGAGACTTCAAACTCAAAAAAAAAAAAAAAGAAAAAGCCAGGCTCGGTGATTCAGCCTGTAATCCCACGCCTTTGGGAGACTGAAGTGAGTGAATTGCCTGAGCCCACCGGTTCAAGACCCGCCTGGGCAACTTGGCAAGACCTCATCTCTACAATAAATTAAAAAATAAGCCGGGCATGGTAGCACATGCCTGTAGATCCAGCTACTTGGAAGGCTGAGGTGGAAGGATTGCCGGAGCCCAGCAGGTCGAGGCTGCAGTGGCCAGGAGTGGCCACTGCACTCCAGTCTGGGCGACAGAGTGAACTCCAACTCAAAAAAAGAAAACAAAGAAAACATCCAGACATTCTACTGCAGGACAAACAGCAGCCTATCTCATCCCCCTTGGCAAATCTCCTTCAGATGTAAGACCAGGACAACCCAACTATTCATGGTTTAGCATAATAATCTCCAGTAAACTTTTGATTCCTTGTCAAGGTCAAAGCCATGAGTTTGTGAATTGCAAATGTCTAACAAGTCTCTTGTGGGAAACCACCCCCACCCCAGAGAGTTCACCTAATCAGCTCTTTGTGACCCACCTTGGCAGCAATCATGTGTCTAACCCATCCATCTGCCTGCTATCCATCACCTGGCATCAGTAC
>NW_007266876.1:0-933 GCF_000164805.1 Carlito syrichta | reverse complement strand
TGCATGAATTAAATATTTACTCAGCTACCTTACTCTCTGTTGTAAATTGGCCAAAAAGGAACCCGACTGCACACAGAGAGTGTGTGTGGCTGGGTGTGTGTGTCAGGGGGTGGATCGAAATGCGTTTTGGGTTTCACTTAGTAAAGATTGTTTGACTGTTTGTGTAATCATTTCTAAAAGCATTGGAGTAACTACATTATGCTCAAGCAGAACATTTGTCAAAAGTGATCATCAGAGTTGGCCTGAAGTGCCCTGCTCTGGTATGTGTCTGAATTCTAGCAAGGATTTTAGATAATTGGGCCTATTGCCCAGTGAAGAAATGACAAAAGGCCTTTTTGTCATTTGGAGTCAGTGATAGCTGGAGTGGTCAGGCTCTTTACATCTTCTCTTCAGTTCATCATGGGATAAGTTATCCTGGTGAGACCGCACCAGGAATCTCCGTGAAACTTCTCCCAGGACTGTGCTCAGTGGGCTTGGCAGTGGGTCTTCAGGGTGAAGCGCTTGGTGCCTCTTTCCTCCAGTCTCTGCTGCTCAGGAGACCTGGGTGTAGCAATTACCGCACACTTCCCATTCCTCCACCCCTCGAATTTTCTCAATAACTCTGTGCACTGTCTTTGTGTATGTTCGGCATTTCTGAGTCAAACATTCTATGTGAATTTGCACAGCGTGTCCAATAGGGATTTGGGGTAGGGGCGCATGCATGTGTGACTGGGTGCCCGCTTCTGTGTGTCACGTCGTGTGCATGATGGGTGCACACTGATATGTGTCTTTTTTGGTGTGGATCCTGTGCTGCTACCTGTAGGCATTGTTCTCGGCTCAATGTTGGTGTGTACATTCCTGCCACGTGTGTGCAATTCCTAGAGCATGTTTATCGGCTGTGTGTGTGTGTGTGTGTGTTTGTGTGTGTGTCTGCTAGGGGAAATTACGACAGTG
>NW_007266875.1:0-937 GCF_000164805.1 Carlito syrichta | reverse complement strand
CTGTAAAGTAAAGCTGAATGGTATGGCTAGCCGCTAAAATAGAAAACAATTCATAATTGTTAATTTACTGATTGCCTTGTCTTTTGTATTAGTATTTTAGAAATAAGTATAATTTTCAGGAGTGACAAGCTGAGATGGGACAGTGTGTTGGTACCATTTTTGACATCTGCTCACTGTGCTAGTGACACTATGATTTTAGGCTATAATCAATCATCATTAGCAGTTGTGAAAACATTGACTTGTGACTTAAGGTCACCCCAAAGGTGCACATGAGCATAATTTTGACAATGTTTACTGACTCACTAGCCTGGCTTATAGAGTTTTATAAATGGAGTTTTATCTTTCATCACTAAAATTTTAGTTGATTTGATTCAGTTATTTGCTGTATTCTACACAAAGTATCATTTCCTTATGTCTGTCTCCTCAGTTCTTTCAAATATGGAACCTAGATTTCGTTTTTGCAACTTGAAAGATAAAAAAGAGTGTAGTGATCTCTATGCCTATTTGGAAGGAAAATTAGTTCCAAGTTGAATAAAAATATGTTTGAAATAGTGTATAATGTGAACCGAGACCTAGTGTTTAGATTGTTAATTTATTACTTCCTTTTGACATAAAGGTGAGTTTTGAGAATTGATTGTTTCTTAAGTTTCTCTTGTTTATTTTTTTGTTATAAAGATGTGGGACACAATTCAGGGTTAAATATACAAACATTGATTATGCAGGTACCCTTGCTGATGAGGTCTGCCCCTACCTCCATAGTAGTTTCCCTCAACTACCAATCCCACTCCTTTCCCCTGACAGTTTCCCATTACTGCCAATACTTTCTCATAGTATTATAGTTGGTCAAGGTCTGCTTATGAGTGAGAACATATGGCACTCTGTTCTTTGTTTCTGTGATTGACTACGGAGTGTCATTGACTCCAAATCTATCCAAGTT
>NW_007266874.1:0-726 GCF_000164805.1 Carlito syrichta | reverse complement strand
CACCCTCTCCCAGCCTCAGTTTCTCACTTTTCTTGACCACATAGAGTTGTTGAAAGGTTGAAATGAGGTTATGTAAAATAGTTATACTTGTTTATTATTAAATACTAATGTCCATGTTTTTTGTTTCTCTGTACACATGCACATAATCCTTTTATGGAAAGGAGAAGCATATGGACATTTCTTGCTCTTTTGGCATCCATATTGTTTTTCTGGCTATCTGCCAGGGTGTGTTTATTATGCACACGTTTTCTGTGTGCCCATAAGTGTTTTTGTACATCACTGCTTTTAGTCTATGACAAATATGTAAATTCCTGTGACCTCTGTGGCAGAGACAGTCCTAGGTGTCTTAGCTTGATTCCTATTTGAGGGACCTGATTGGATTCACATAGTTCAGCCCCAAATAAGTAGATAAAAAGTATTTTTAAAATGCTTTGGTTCGTCTAAGTAAAATATTAGCCTTTTATAAGGACTGTGTAAATTTAGGTCATCTAAGTATGAATAAACTGTATCTTTGGGCATTTTAAGTTTTATGGTTTTGCACTTAACTATAAAAGTATCCAGACCCAGGTCCTAGTCACTGACCACCCCTTATTAGTAAATCTATAGTTTTATCAGATTTATTAGAAATTTTCACTGACCATGGAAGACACATTTTATAAGATTATGTGCAGAATTGGATTCATCTTATCAGCAATTTACTCAATTATGGGAGTAAAAAAGGAAGCA
>NW_007266873.1:0-694 GCF_000164805.1 Carlito syrichta | reverse complement strand
TAACATTATGATGGTAAAGCAAAAAAAGAGTTTATGAAAAGCAACATGTGTGGTATTTGAGAGGACAACAATAGATCTAGGTTAAGAGCATGCTATGAGAGATCCAAGAAACCAAGAAACTTATATGCTGTAAAAGTTAGTTCACTATATTTCATATATCCCCACCTCATGTTAACTATATATTTTGTGTATTCCTACCTCATGTATTTTATGAAATATTAGTACTTTCAATCCTACCTCAGACCCCGTAGAATTAGGCATATGTCGGGTTTTAAGCAGTGTTTGTATTTAGAACTCTTGGGTTAAGCATTGTCAGCCCCAAATTAATAGACTAACTTCTGCATTTACAACGGGATGTAAATGATAAAGTGATAAAGCCCCTTTCAGACATTCCTAGAAGGTGGCAGCAGACTCAGAGGCGCCAGCTGCTCTCTATCACCGGTTTTTATCCCAGTGATAATTTACACGCAGTGGCTATGTAAACCTTCAGGGAACAAAGACTTTTATAAAAGTAACCGCCTTGCTATAATAAGCTTGTGATATCTGATAAATTCCCAGAATTAGTATATGATTTTCTACCCCACATTCACTGTATGGGTTTGCAGCATTCATATTTAAAACTTTGTTAAGTTTGGCTTTTGTTGTCCCATAATGACCATGTTATGTTATGTAAATGTTAAGCAAACAAGCTTTC
>NW_007266872.1:0-707 GCF_000164805.1 Carlito syrichta | reverse complement strand
GGAGACCAGCAGAAGCATAAACAACAGGGGTCCAAGTGGAAACTTTCATGCTGAACAAATCTTGCTACTGTGGACAATCCTTTTGAAGCCATGACAGCACAGAGAGAGAGACCTTACAAAGAGCTTTAGGGAATGATTACTGCAAACATAGAAAGGACAACCAGTTGGGTTGGGGAGTATCTTGTCGACTCAGGCTGCCATACCCATATACCACAGACTAGGTGACTGTCATAACACAAATTTATTTCTCATAGTCCTTTAGGAAGAGAAGTCCAAGATCAAGGTACTGTCTGTTTCAGTTAATGGAGAGGGCTCTCTTCAGGTTTTGCAGTCCTCTTGCTGTGAGTTCACATGACAGAGAAAGAGATCCATCTCACTCTGTCATCCAGGATGGTATGTGGTGGCACACTCATGGCCACCCCAGAGTTGACCTGCTGGGCTCAGGTGATCCTTCTGCCTCAGTCTTCCAAGTAGCCAGAACTGCAGGCATGAGCTACTACACCTGGCTAATTTTTTGATTTATTGGAGAGATGGTGTCTCACCATGTTTTCCAGGCTGGTCTTGAACCCACAGTCTTAGGCAACCCTCTTGCTTTATCCTCCCAAAGTATTGGGATTACAATCTTGAGCCACTGCATCCAGCCATTTTTCTCTTTTTTTTTGGGTTGGAGTCTCACTCTGTCGCCCAGACTGGAGTGCAGTGGCCGC
>NW_007266871.1:0-766 GCF_000164805.1 Carlito syrichta | reverse complement strand
GTGCACAGGATTCGCCAAACAGACACACAGAAACCTAGTCCACATTCATGCACCCCTCACCAAAATCCGTGTCAGACACGCCATGCATACACATGTAAAATGTTTGAACTCAGAAATGCCGAATATACACAAAGACTATGCACAGAGTTATTGACAAAATTCGAGGGGTGGAGTGGTGGGAAGTGCATGGTAATTGCTACACCCAGGTCTCCTGAGCAACAGAGACTGGAGGGAAGAGGTGCCAAGTGCTTCACCCATAGAGAGCCACTGCCAAGCTCAATGAGCACAGTCCTGGGAGAAGTGACCCGGAGGTTCCTGTTGCTCCCTCAGAGAATTTCTACACCCCTCCGTGCATGCACGGGTCAGGGGCGAACACACTCCCACAGAATAAAAAAGAGCAAGAGTCTGGTGAGCAAGCAGTGGCCGGGGCAGTAAGACGTCATATCTGGTGCCATCGGCTTTGCCAGGAGATCAGTGGAGCCGGAGGGCAGTGTGGCTGGTGGTTGTAGATGGTACCTACCAGAAAGCTAGCCTCCATGCAGGTGCGATCCTTCTTCATCTTGTCTTTTATGCATGCATCTCATTGATGGCTCTGATAATGAGTTGGGGCATTCCAGGGAGTGCTTTGTGTTCCGCCCTGGTCCAACTATGCAGTGACCCTATATCATGCACTCCCTTTGTGGAGGTGAGGGGAGGGCGTGGTAGGCGTTGCCATTGGGATGGAGGACACAGCGAGGGTATGGGGTGGAACTGGTTGGGGCAGCAG
>NW_007266870.1:0-765 GCF_000164805.1 Carlito syrichta | reverse complement strand
TAGATCATATAAAAATTAAAGTTTAGACATATGAAACATATGAATTATAGTAAAGTTTGTAGTTTAAGAATAAGTTTTAACTGAGTTATAAGGCATTACGTTAAATCATAATAGGTTAATAGTATAACTGACAGTTAAGTCATTTAACTAAACTTATAGATTATAGTATAGAGTTAAGTTGATAATATTAATCGTTAAAAATATTGGGAGTCAGTGAACTTGGATTGAACCTAGAGTTAACTTAGAAAAGTTTTTTGTATTAATCAGGGTTTAGAACAAAGAGTATAATATGAATGATTCATTGAACATTATGGAAAACACTTTGAACGATTTGTATTGAAATTGTGCACCTGTGACCTTAATGTAAGCACGGCAGGCATCATGGAATTTGAATTGTTTGCTTGGAAATTGCAGATCTCGCGGTGGTCTTGTGATGCATAGTTTGTAAAGCACAGAACTTGTACACCCCCAGTGAGTGATTATCACACTGCTGGAGGGTATAGAAAGTGGTATATAAGTTGGAAGGAGTCCGAATAAAATTTGACTTCAGTCCTGATCAGACTGTTCCCAGAAGAACTGCCTCCGAGTGGTCTTCTCGCCATCTCCTGATTCTCCGGTGCGGGTCCTAACCCACCCTTGGTCAGTGCTGGTCACCGACAGTAGAGAGCTCTGATTTTAATTTAGTCAAGATTATGTCTTTACATAGAAGCTTCGTCGAAATACCTGGGGTTGACAATAATGTTATAGGTGCTGTATAAATCTGGA
>NW_007266869.1:0-770 GCF_000164805.1 Carlito syrichta | reverse complement strand
GTAGCCTTAATCACTTTTTTCCACACCGAAAATGAAAACACAGACCCTTATTTTATTGAAATGTGCTTAGATAAAATATCCTGTTGCTGATTGTTAGTTAACTTATTTTTGAAATGTATCCCAGTTGACTGACTGGATATGTTTCACTGACAACAGCAACTGTATACTGCTACTTAAAATGCATTCTCCAGATGTGTGTCTTTTTCCCTGCGGAGGTATGTGGAGCTTTCTGGCATGTTTTCTTTCTGACCACGTTGGCGTGTTTCCCTGTGTTAACGTTACGTGGGAGTTGTTGCGGGGTGTCAGACACCTACTCTGCACAATGAATGGGACCTGCTGTCAATCTCTCTCTTGTGGGGGCGGGGCTCCGGGTCCCTCGCCATTGCGGGGCTGCAGCGCCCTGGCGTGAGGACGGCGCGTCGCGTCCCGGCCGCGTGACCTGCTGGGTTGACGCGATCCTTCCTCAGAATCCTGCCTGCGAGCACCGAGGCGCAACGCGGTTCCGCCTCCCGGGCCGCGGCCTCCCACGGAGTGCTTCGACTCCCGCGCTGCGGGACCCCAGAGTGTGGCTCGCGGCGACTGGGACGACCGCGGAGCTGGGCCCCCCGCTGGCCGCGGAGCTGGGCCCCCCGCTGGCGGCGGAGCTGGTCCCCCCGCAGGCGGCGGAGCTGGGCCCCCCTACCACGTCGAGGGAACGTGAGTCAGGCCGCTCTTGGACATGGACCCTTAACCGTGAGTTCACAGACTCTTCTTTTCTCGTATTTCTAACC
>NW_007266868.1:0-591 GCF_000164805.1 Carlito syrichta | reverse complement strand
TGGGCCACATTCCTGAGAGCCCAGCACGTACTTTGGACTGGGCTGCATTCTTTTAGGCTGGTTTTAGCTACAGTTAATGTAAGGTCTTTTTTCTACCTATTATAGAAATTGAATTTATTTTATTCATAGAAGGTATTGTAGAATAGGTCATACTACATCAAGGAATCATGTTAGTTCAAACATAATCAATCATGATATTTTTAGGTTAATAAGAATATAGTTAACTTTAGAAATCTCATTGTCTCCACTTTCTACTATTGAAGTTTTGGCCTTAGTACATTTACAGTTTACATTTAGGTTTTAGAAGCTTTGCTGCTGCTAATCAGCTTTATATATTAGAATTAAGAATTGGAAAACTTTCATCGAAATTAGGATAGATATATAGGACTGTGGAATAGCCATTTTGTTAAGAGATTGTAGTCTATTGTTCCAAAAGGTGGCCCACCGTGAACCTTGGACTGGGCCACATCCTGTAGGGCCCAGTATGATCTTTGGACTGGGCCACATTCTTTAGAAAATTGGCTTAAGCTATAATTAAGAGCTTCTGTAGCATTGTGTAAGTAGTAAAGTTTAAGATAGTCATCATGGGTT
>NW_007266867.1:0-897 GCF_000164805.1 Carlito syrichta | reverse complement strand
CTTCTGCTAGTCTAGACGTGTGTCTTTTACACATTTTAGGTCTCCCACGGTTTGTGTTTCCGTCACGTTCCGCTCGCGTAATTCTCGTGCCTCTGGCAAAGATTCACCTATTTCTACAGATGCCCTTGCGACATCCACCGCTCGGTGTCTGCCCCGACTGAACCTGACGAGCAGACGCTCTCTCCCCCCGTTTGTAGTCACTGGGCTGGGCCCTTGATCGGAGAGACCGTGAGAACAGGCAAGGCGTAGATGGCGGGGCAAGTTGAGGTCGGGTGTCGGAACGCTACCGCCCGCGGGACCCGTCCGGCTCCCGTCCTGTTTCTGCAAATAAGAGTTTAATAGGCACGGTTACTCTCATCCACGCGTGCGTTACCCGTGGCTGCTCTCGCACCACGAGGACAGAGCTGTACATTTCCGACAGCGACTCTGTGGCTTCGGCGGTCTACGCTATGTACCGTTTGTCCCCGAGCGGAAAAATTTTGCTGACCGCCGACGTACAGGTAGGGTTGGCAAAATGTGAGGGACATTACGTATTGTTTTAAGTGACGCGTTCTAAGACGGTGTTTTCTCCAAATGGCCGCTGGCTCCCGTTTCGTCTTTCTTTCCATTAAGAGATGAACTGCGTCTGTATCCACCCGTTGACTTCATGCGATTTGAAAATGATTGTTTCCCTCCATCTCGAAGACAGTTGCGGGCGGGGGCGATTGTAGAATGACAAAAGCTCTAGAGGTTTTTGACGGAACACGTTTTTTTCCAGGCGGCTGATACGTTTGAACAGATTTTGCGCTCACTGCCGCCAGATCTCAAGACGGTGTGCCGGTCATCCGTTTCTCTTCTTTTCCCCATCGGGTTCTTCCTTCTAGAATTACTTTGTTGGATGCCCTTTATGTCAGGAGA
>NW_007266866.1:0-783 GCF_000164805.1 Carlito syrichta | reverse complement strand
TTTCTGGTGTTTCACGCATCATGAATTGGGGTAGAGTTTTGCTCAAGTATTTTAATCCCCAACTTTAATTCCAAATTGATCAGAAGTGAATGAAGTCTGTCAATTTACATTTCCAGAAACTAGCAAGTGGTTTTCTGCTCACCGTCCAATTAAGACACTGCTTTGGCATACACCAAAACAATTTCTTAAGACCATGATCACCACCATCAAATACATCAACTCTAACATTTGTCAAGTATATAGTACCCAACACAGCCCTAAAGTTGATAGTTAGGAGTTTTATCTTAGTCTTCAGACTTTCTTACTGACTACCACCTTTTACTTTAACTGTTAGTTTAGTTTTTCACGAGGCTTTGACAGTCCTTTAAAATTTTTACTGGCATTTGCTCCATTTTCTAGACAAAGAGTTTACAGGGTCTTAAAAATGATCTACCCATAAACCACATCTTTTTCTGTAAAATGGTAACCATAAAAAGTACAGTCACACTGATAATCTCCAAAAAAAACAATAGCAGAAGTCCTGGATCCTGCCACATTGTAACAGAAATACTAGAAACAGCAACACTGTGAAGCAACGAGTTTTCACAAAAAGGATCGTCAGTAGGGCATGATATGGATTGCTATATGATACAGGGTTTATGTGAACAGATCACGTTTGATGTCATTATAATTTGATATTTATCACATGACATTCTAACCAGAGAAAGATTATTTTTCCCTGAAATATTTAATGCACAGAAAAATATTAGCTACTACATCGCATTCTGTGTATTCAAAACTGTC
>NW_007266865.1:0-472 GCF_000164805.1 Carlito syrichta | reverse complement strand
CTGAAGTTCTCCCAAGGAATCTCCTTGTGCGCCCCAACAAAATGAGTGAAAAAAAAAGCAGGACACAGCAGATGGAATTTGCTCACAGCGACCAGAGTCTGGCACCACTGCAAGGGCACAGGCTGGTGGTGACACAGGCCATAGGATGTTGCAGCCACCTGTCATGCACAGAAGTCCGTGGATTATCAAAGCACCATTGCCAATACAGAGCAAGAGAGCATGGACACTCCACTGCAGATTGCCACCAATAGAATACACAGCTACCCAGAAGTCTCAGCCTGTCCAGGAAAAGGTGACACCATTAAAGAGAACCTTCAGTTTCAGCAGCTTTAAAACAGTAAGCTTGTCATTGCTGAGATTTTTCACCTATATACATGATACGTCAAAGTTGAGGGCTGTGTTCTGGGTATTCTCCAAGTCCATTCCCCTCCCTTCTTTGCCTGACTCTATCCCCAAGAGGGTGACTTCTAGG
>NW_007266864.1:0-619 GCF_000164805.1 Carlito syrichta | reverse complement strand
CACCTCCCTTAGGATATTTGTTAGTCTGTTAACTTGTGATTTTTCTATTTTTTTGATGTGTGATCCTCGACATATCAATTCCCCGCTAATAACTGATTTCATGGCGTCTCAGAGGTTTTGGTAATATGTTTCTTCCTTTTCATTTGTTTCCAAGAAGCTTTCAATTTCTGCTTTGATTTATGTGTTTACTCGCTGATCACTGAAATTCATGCTGTTTAGAATTTCTCTCATTTTCCCCTCCTGCGGACCCTGGAGACCACCATTGTACTGTCTGCCTGTATGAGTGCAACCTTTTTTGATTTCACATATAAGTGAGATCACATAGTATTTGTGTGCCTGGCTTTTTTGACTTAGCATAATGTCTTACAGTTTCATCCATGATGTTGACATGGCAGGAACCACTGTTTTTTTTTTTATGGTTGAATAATATTCTATTAATTATATATAATATTTTCTTCATCCGGTATCCACAAACATTTCACATTTTGCATAGCTTGGCCAATGTGACAAAGGATGCAATGAACATTATGGTGTAGATGCTTCTCTGAGATAATGATTTTAATTCCTTGGATTATCTACACAGAAAGGAGATTGACGGATTGTATGGTAGTTTATTTTT
>NW_007266863.1:0-1302 GCF_000164805.1 Carlito syrichta | reverse complement strand
CTGGTTATCTTGCCAGCGCTCTGACAGAAATGATATTTCAAAGCAGACTGCTAGAGAATGAAGATTCGAGTTTCAATTCATCTTATAGGAAAAAGTTCCAGCAGAGCTAATTTTAAAGGGGCCTGTGTGGCAAACGATCTCGTTACGCTTTGTGTACACATAAGACTTATTCGGTCTAAATGAGTAAACGGATCCTACTATGAGTTGTCTTTCACAGAAATGGAACCTGAAGAAAGCGTTTCATAAGAAATCGGTACGTTTGTCTTAGAGTCTTTTGTTCGTCCTTTTTTTTTTTTCCTGAGGTGAATTTCCCATGGCTAGGTCTCAGGAGGCGTTCGGACATTTTTAAAGTCACGTTCTACCGTAGGCCGAGTGGCAGCCTGCCCCGCCCCACGGCAGATCCAAAGAAAACTCCATCGGATGTAAGACTGAGACAGTTCAGGCTTTCGATCCGTGGTTTGGCATCATGATCGCTAGGAATCTTTCAGAGACACAAGTAAACCGGACTAGGTATTTGGTATCCCTCGGGATCTGAGTCAATCGATCGTTGAAGGAACTTTGAAATTGTTTCTGGTGGGCCTTTTTCCTACCCCTCTGAAGGAACGGGGCCACAGACATAGCTGTTCGAAAGGAAATAGGTCGTCCACCTGGGACCGATTTTCATCACAGCTCAGAAGCTCGCTGCCCTCTGGAACTCCCTGGACCGAGGAGAACCCAGAATCCCTTCCACCCAGGGGAGCGAGTGCCGCTCAGAGATCTCGGAGAGAGGAAGGACCCGACTGACGGCTGCCAGAAGACGGGGAGGCACCCTTCCTCAGGCTCGGTGACTCAGCCTGTAATCCCACACCTTGGGAGGCTGAGGTGAGTGGATGGCCTGAGCCCGCGGGTTCGAGACCCGCCTGGGCGACTTGGTGAGACCTCATCCCTACAATCGATCAAAAATTAGCTGGGCGCGGTAGCGTGTGACTGTAATTCCGGCTACTCGGAAGGCTGAGGCGGAAGGGTCGCCGGAGCCCGGCAGTCGAGGCTACGGTGGCCGGGAGCGGCCACTGCGCTCCGGTCTGGGCGACAGAGTGAGACTCCGACTCACACACACACACACACACACACACACACACACACACACACACACACACACAAAGTCTGCAAACATCAAGCCTCAGAGACACCATTCCCGAGGGGAAGAGTCTACGTCTGAACGGTGAGACCCCGTTCTCAGACCCGAGCGACAGCCTCAGTGGACGGTAGAGCCGGTACGGGACTTAAAGCTGCTATTTAAGCGGCAAAACAGTTCTCATGAAA
>NW_007266861.1:0-688 GCF_000164805.1 Carlito syrichta | reverse complement strand
CTTTCGGGCATTTGAGTTCCTTGTACATCCTAGATGTTAGGCCTTTTTCAAATATTCAATTCACAATATTTTGCATTCGGTGGCTGTTCCCCTGCTCTCTTGATGGATTGTTTCCTTTGCAGAAGCCCATTAGTGTGCTTGTCTATCTTTTTTCTTAAGGTATTTGCCTTTAGCGTTCTGAATTGGAATTGGTTGCCAGTTCCAATTTCCATAAGGGTGTCTTCTGCATTTTCTAAGATTCTTAGACTTTGAGGTTTTACATTTATGTCTGTAATCCATTTAGAGTTAATTTTTGTGTATGGGGATACGGAGGGGTCCTGTTTCAATCTTCCGCCTGTCGTCAGCCAGTTTTCCCAGCATTATTTCCTGAATAGGTTCTCTTCCCTGAGACCATGTCCCCACTCTATAGAATGATGAAAAGAGGAAACTAATGGAAGCAATAAACACGTACACACACACTCTAAAACAAACTGGAATAGCAATAAAGCTAAGCGAAAATATCAGCAACAAAAAGATCCCCAAGAAAACTAAACACACACATACATGCCTAGCACAATGTGAATAGGGACAACGAGCAGAAAGACTGAATGAAACAAAAGGGGGAGGGTTAAGATGGAAACCTCACACATCTATTTACATATCCCTGAAACTATTAAGAATGATTATGAACAAGACTCAGAAGAACGGA
>NW_007266860.1:0-754 GCF_000164805.1 Carlito syrichta | reverse complement strand
ACAGACCTCAGCACAACTATTGGGGGACCCGCCCAGACTGGTCTGTGTTAGAGAACATAAATCTGTGTGGAGGATGCAGGGGACAGCGAGGACCCCTTCCATCTCTGCCCCAGAGTCCAGGAATTGTCAGTGTCCCCCTACGAGAGCCCTAGGACAGTGCTGTGAAAATCAAGGGTGGTCATTTTATGCCTCAGTCTAGAGACAGGCCAACTATGGGGGCTTTTCTAGGAAGAAATTCCACAACTGAAGTGCACTTTTCAATGCTGACCCCATTACCCATAACCCAGAAGAAACCACTTTAAACCCATGTCCCCCTGGTTCCTCAGGGAGATAGGGCCTCCCCTTCCAAGGCAGAAACAAAAGAGCCCAGGCTTGGATGTCAGAACAGGGAGAGGTGGAAGTCAAACCGAGTAAAATCAAACAAGAAGACACTGGCAGTTCCTAGAAAACACATATTTTTCTTTTCAGTTATTATGACAGATATAGGAAGGTCGACAGAAAATAAAGTGCCTATATTTTAAATTTCAATAATTTTTAATGAACATAGCATTTTATTTTTACAGCTCAAACTTAATGTAGAAAAAGATCTTTATATCGGAGAGTGTACGGGGCACCCTTTACACAAGTAACTCCATCTCAGAAAAAGACTTTATCTTATTTCCTAAAAGACCTCATGCCAACAGGGACCGGTTGTTTGCCTCACCCGATAGACACCACAGGCAACCGGGTGAGAACAGAACCAGGCATATGCCCT
>NW_007266859.1:0-492 GCF_000164805.1 Carlito syrichta | reverse complement strand
AGAAGAGATCCCCATCCACGTCCCGAGCCTCCCTCGCTCACCGTCGCATCCAAGGGACAGACAGGGCACCGGCGGCAAAATCATCACCCCGTGCTTTCTGTTTCACGTCGATCTATTCAGTCTTCCACGTCTCAAAAGGCGCACACGGAAACAACCGGACATCAGAGCCGAAGGGGAAAGCGAACGGCAGCCCACTCCTCCTCCCGCCTCGCGAAAGTCATTCAGGCCTCGACGAGTCCAGACGCGCCTCGGGCGGAACGGCGACACAGGAGACAGCGCGGAGATCGTCCTCAGCTCGAAAACGAGGCACGCCAAAAATCAGTCAGAAGTCTCCAGAGGAACCAGGCGCACGAGGATCATCATCCCGACATCAACAGCACCGTCACCGGAAGAGACCGTCTCGAACCGGAAACTCTTCCACGAGGCCCCGGCGAGAGGATCCCTCGAGGCCAGAAGTCGGAGACGAGGCTCAGGAACACAGCGAGACCCCCG
>NW_007266858.1:0-352 GCF_000164805.1 Carlito syrichta | reverse complement strand
CTCTTTTTTTTTTTTTTTTTTGAGTTGGAGTCTCACTCTGTCGCCCAGACTGGAGTGCAGTGGCCGCTCCCGACCCCCGCAGCCTCGACCTGCTGGGCTCCGGCGATCCTTCCGCCTCAGCCTTCCAAGTAGCTGGAACTACAGGGGGCACTACCATGCCCGGCCAATTTTGGATTTATTGAAAAGACCAGGTCTCGCCAAGTTGCCCAGGCGGGTCTCGAGCCCGCGGGCTCAGGCAATCCACTCGCCTAGGCCTCCCAAAGTGCTGGGATTACAGGCTGAGCCGCTGAACTCCACCTGAAATAGTTTTAAATATTTATGATTCCACCGTGTATTCCCAAGCAGCTTGTTA
>NW_007266857.1:0-310 GCF_000164805.1 Carlito syrichta | reverse complement strand
CCCGAGCTGCATCTCGGAGGACAACTGACGGTCTCTACCTAGGGCTACTCCCTAGGGAGGCAAGAAAGTCCCCAAAGGAAAGTTCGAACCGCCAGAGACTGTAAGGGTGGGAGACAAAGTGCTTGGTTTCTTTACTCTTTTCCTCTCTGACTGGCGAAGTAACTCCACGAAGGACCTTGAAACTCCAACAGCTACGTTATGCCTTTCTGCGCCTTTGGTGAGTCATCCCCTTTTATTTTTCATCCACACACACATATTTGAATGTACGCTCTTGGACCGCCCTTTGTTCGTATGGCTTTCTGGGTCTCTC
>NW_007266856.1:0-576 GCF_000164805.1 Carlito syrichta | reverse complement strand
ATAGTTTAGCTATTAAAACTATCCACCATAAACCAATGACTGACTATTTTACTTGGTAGTCCCCAGCTGGCAGAATATGGCCAGTAAATCAGACCCTGGTAAAGAATACACTCATTGTAAAAAAGAAAACGACAAAGGAAGGAATAAATGAGTAGAGAAAAGTTAGCTGTGGCTGGAGAGGAGTTGGAAATGGGGAGAAGGAAGGTCAGCTGATAAAACAGGATGGAACACTCCAGAAAGTAGAAGGACTTATTGTACTAACCTGGGGATGCTGAGAAGATGAATGAAATGTGCATAATGTGCTTTGAACTCCCTGCTCAGGAAAGCAGATGCCAAGTAAAATGAGATTCTATTCATTGTGTTTCTTACCAGGCATACAAAAAACCACTTAGTCATTTCAATCATTGAACAATGCTCTATTATCAAAATGAAACTATATCTGCGTTCACCCAAAGTATTTGTATATATTGCAAAGCTATTTAAACCAATGGATATAATTTTAAGAGGGATTATTATATTAGTTATTCCCCCACCTATGAGTGACAGTGGAATACTGAATACTGAATGAAGAAAAGA
>NW_007266855.1:0-756 GCF_000164805.1 Carlito syrichta | reverse complement strand
CTCTTCCGGGAGATCCCGGAGGCGGGGCCGTTCCACGTCCCTCGAAACACGCGGCCGGCCGGTGTGTCCGCGTCTCAGATCCGAGCGGGGTGGACTTTGCCTGAGGAGACCCGAGCCGGAAATGGGCCGCGCCGGCCGAGCGAAGACCGGGACGCGCGATGCCTATCCGCCGTCACTCGCCGCGCGACGTGTCTCGGAGCCTGGGCCGAGCGCGCCGCTCTGATGCCGCTCCTCGGCCCTTCGGGTGGCAGAACACCCGGACGAAGAGGCACGCCGCTGGCGACGGCTGTCCCCGTGCGATCGGGATTCCTCGGGTGTCTTTGGAAATCCCGTCGTGTGAATGGCTGGGAGGCCGAGGCGGAAGGGTCGCCCGAACCCGGCGGGTCGAGGCGGCGGGGGCGTGAGCGTGCCGGCGCCCTCCGGTCCGGGCCGCGGGGTGAAGGAGGGGAAAGAAAAAAGGAGAGGAGACGGCTGGCCGAGAAGAAACGCGGTTCGGGGGGGCCCTGGCCTCCTGTCGCTGGCGGTATCCGTACGTACGTCAACGTTAGATTCTGGGAAGAACCCGCCAGTCTGGAGACCGGTTTCCTTGGACGCTGGCATTTAGGATCTGTTAAGCTGTTTATCTGTTTGTCTGTCTGTTTGTTTGTTTTTCTTTTCGGGGCGAGGCCGTCGTCCCGCCTCTGCCTCCCAGAGGGCTGGGATGACAGGCTTGAGCCACGGCACCCAGCTTGTACGCTTTCTTCCTCCTCCCCCCCC
>NW_007266854.1:0-650 GCF_000164805.1 Carlito syrichta | reverse complement strand
CCAATCTTTTTGCTGCCATTTTGTTTATTCATCTGATGGCATTTCTCCTCTCCTGGAACTCAAATGAATCAAATATAGAGCTTCAGAAAATGTTGTCCTCTCCTCCCTTTTTAACATATTTTTCTTAGCTTTGAGATAATTTTTCCATACCTGTTCAGCTTGGAAGGTAGATGGTGCTAAGAGTTGATGTTTATTCATGTTCAATCTTGGGAAGAGGTGCTACTTTGTGTAAAGAAAAAAACAGATTTATCCTTGATTCACCACGATCTTTATGAAAGAATGAGAAAAAAGTAGAAAAGACAAAATTCAATGCAAACAAAATGTGATTTTATTCTCATTCTTTTGCCAACTTTTATATGCCTGACTTGTTACTTTTTGCTAATGTGCGGCCACTAATGAAAATTCCAGTAATTAAATAGAAATTAAATGGACTGTTAGCAGGAAAAAGAAAAATCAATGCATAAACACAGATATTGCATTTTTCTCTTAATCCTTCTAATGACTCTACTTTTTTGTTTTCACTATTTACCTGAGCTCATCTTCATAGTAGGATATGCATCCATGAAAGATTTTTTTCATTTGTTAAAAACTTTGTGGAGTGTTGGGAGCCAACATCTATAGCTACATGGCTGAGGCCTGTAAAGGCCCAT
>NW_007266853.1:0-803 GCF_000164805.1 Carlito syrichta | reverse complement strand
CACGCTAGGCTTCCCCCCTTGATACCGACAGATGAAAGGGGCGGGGAGCTGGCTGAAAGGGCATTTCTGAGCTCTAATCCAGGGAGCAGAGCCAGACTCGAGATCTTTCAAAACGGTTCTGCTCACCCTCTAGGCTTTGACGGTTCACTTCTATAGTCCAGAGTTCTTCGGGCCTATATGTCAGCTACAGTGAGATATGCGACCCGCAGAGCACCATATAGAATTTGAGTTTTAGCCACATCGATCGATAGGGACGTTTTTTCTCTCCCGACTTCCTGGTGCCAGGTAACGGAGGTATCTCACAGCTTTTTCCGGTAGGGCCCGGCAGAGGTGGTGATCGAGCTCGCCATAGTAGAGTAAAGGGCCTGAGACGTCACGCGTGATGCAAAGGTTATACGAATCACAAAGCTTACGATGACATGGATACACAAGTGACATAATTCACAAGGCTTACGATGACATCGAGACTCTATCATTCGAACTTATGACCACTCAGAAAAAGGGAGTCAAAGGAGATTCCCATCTTGCAGTTGATGGGGGGCAGACTCCAGGGAGGTCAACGATCCTTTGAAGCTACTCACCGGGAGTGCCCAGGAGCTCAGGGAAGCACACCCTCTATCAGCTCTTGGGAATGTTGTTCAGGAATAAATGGGAGCGCTTGCATCCTGGGCCTGCTCTCCTCTAGGGGCTGTGACGAAACGGACAGACATCAGGGAGCCTCTATATCATTTCCCCAACTGTCAGTCGAAGCCACGATCTCTATCACGGGAAGAGCTACGTCATGCCGCCTTCACGGAAACGCG
>NW_007266852.1:0-704 GCF_000164805.1 Carlito syrichta | reverse complement strand
TCAGAAGTAGTGTTTTATTAGCAACAGTGCTACTCAGTGGGCTAATGCTCCAAGGCTGAGCAACCCAGAGAAAGAGGAGAGAGGTTTTATATGTTAGCTTTCGTAAGGGGGTGGGGGGCAGGTTGTATGGCTATACTTTTTTTCTTTGGAATTTGCAAGGTTGTACTTAGCAAAACCAGATTTTCAAAGAACAAACTGTCTCCAGGATGTGCTTAACAAGCAGGGGTTGTAAACTGATGACCTCACAAAGAGAGGATTTGGGGTAAGGTTGTGAATTGGTTACTATCTTGCATTTCCAGGAAAGCACCTTTATCCATCTTTGTTCAAACATTCTCTTCCTTTTAGCAGCATACTTTGCTGCTAACTAGTAGAGGCTGTTTAGTTTTCTCAAGCCTCATGTCTATCAGATTTGGAGCCTGCAGGTTGATCTTTAAAAGAAATAATTTTAACCGTTTTTAACCCCTCTCTGCCACTTTACGTTTTTAAACTTTGTGTGCTTTTTGTCCTGCTGCATTCTGTTGCCCTCCTGCCCCACTGATGATGGCAGTACTGTAACTCCCTGGTTTTCACTGGGGATCAATCTCTGTGAGCTCCAGTCCCCCACCTAGAGAATGAACATGATCATAGCTTTTAATGGTTTCTCCCAGGGATCGAGTGAAATGGTGATCATTTGAGGCATGCTTTTTAGTCATCCCCCTCTCTGT
>NW_007266851.1:0-802 GCF_000164805.1 Carlito syrichta | reverse complement strand
TCAAATATGTTTTTGAAACTCGTGGATGAACATTTGTACGGTTTTGAGAACGTAGCTCTGAAACTATGATGTCATAACTATTATAGTCCATCTCTTTTCTTTACATAGGGGATGATTTCTCTCAAATGTATTCCTAAGATTGCAGTTTCTATACTGTAGGCTGTTAGCACATGAACAGCTAACCCCACAGTGTTTCACAATTGTAAAGCCTAACTCACACTTCTAACAGTATAAACATGCGCAATGCCTCTTTCTTCATGATTTTTCCAACATTATCCACGTTCCATTTTTCAATGTTTTTTAAAATTTTATTTTGTGGCTTGATTGTTAGAGTCAGAGTCTAACTCTGTCGCACAGAGTAGACGGTCACAGACACTGCAGCCTCCAACTCCTGGGCTCGGGCCACTCTTCCAGCTCAGCCTTCCAAGTGTCTGGAACTTTGTTGAGCTCAGGGAGAAACGAACTGAACGTGCACCACAGGGAGGAGAGTTTGATGGCACCTTTTTTTCCAAGTTGATGGGCGGGTGTCAGACAGGCCTGTTAGCGTCCTCTTGAGCCACAGCGCCATCGTGAGGAAATAGTTTCATAGATGAGTCGGACAGACCTTTGCCTGCCCTAGCCTTTGAGGAAGCAAGGGTTGAACAGAACTGGCAGAACCCAGAGCAAGATGTAGACATTTGGGGAATTTCTGAGGGCTGAGGGATCGAGACTGAGTCAGCAGCTTCCAAGAGGGCTCAGCACAGGCAGGAGGGGGACAGGGTTTCAGTTTCCTCAGCGTTTGAGCAGTTCTAGAGCATACCAT
>NW_007266850.1:0-465 GCF_000164805.1 Carlito syrichta | reverse complement strand
TCCATTTTTCAATGTTTTTTAAAATTTTATTTTGTGGCTTGATTGTTAGAGTCAGAGTCTAACTCTGTCGCACAGAGTAGACGGTCACAGACCCTGCAGCCTCCAACTCCTGGGCTCGGGCCACTCTTCCAGCTCAGCCTTCCAAGTGTCTGGAACTTTGTTGAGCTCAGGGAGAAACAAACTGAAGGTGGATCACAGGGAGGAGAGTTTGATGGCACCTTTTTTTCCAAGTTGATGGGCGGGTGTCAGGCAGGCCTGTTAGCGTCCTCTTGAGTCACAGCGCCATCGTGAGGAAATAGTTTCATCGATGAGTCGGACAGACCTTTGCCTGCCCTAGCCTTTGAGGAAGCAAGGGTTGAACAGAACTGGCAGGACCCAGAGCAAGATGCAGAAATCTGGGGAATTTCTGAGGACTGAGGGATCGAGACCGAGTCAGCAGCTTCCAAGAGGTCTCAGCACAGACAG
>NW_007266849.1:0-552 GCF_000164805.1 Carlito syrichta | reverse complement strand
GAGAAAAAGGCATTTAAATGTTGAGATATGGCCCGTACAAAGCATGAAAACAAAGTGGGTCCAGGTGGCAATGTGCAGAATTTTGGCAATTTGTGATGGCAGATATGTTTATGTTTGCCACTTCTAGCCAATGAGTCTGGAAAGACTGATCTTGGCCAGAATATCCAGGTATTTGATGATAGAGGCTAAAGAATCAATCTGCTGTTGAAGTGTAAAAACAGAGTGGGGTTCTTAGGAAGACAAGTATGGCAATATAGTATGTAACAAACTACAGGAAAGAAACATTGGACTAAAGAAGGCCTAGGAACCCAGGAGCAAGGAATGGTTATGGAAATAATGAGGGAGAGATGTGAGACCTCACACTATAAAGCTACAATCATCAAAATAGTTTGGTATTGGTACAGGAACAGGCATATAGATCAATGGAACAGAATTGAGATTGCAGAAGCAAAACCTCAATTTCTCAACCAACTCATCTTCGACAAAGCCCCTGCCCCCTACCACTGGGGAGAGGAGAACCTATTCAGTAAATGGTGCTGGGAAAACTGGCTG
>NW_007266848.1:0-715 GCF_000164805.1 Carlito syrichta | reverse complement strand
GAGTCATGGAGGCTCCGTTCCTGGCAAGTGAGTCCCAGAGGCTGGGGCTTCCTTTCCGCCATCTGTTGCCCACTCACAGGATTGGAGCTCTGTGCAGGGCCGGGCAGGCCGGGACAGTGGGGTTCAGATTGTCTTCACGCTGCTTTTCTTGTAGAGCAGAGGTTACATGCTGGTGGCGATCACCCGTTAGGACCTGGACACCTGGCCTCACTCAGCACCCACCCCTGAAGCATGGATGTCACTCCAAGAGAAGTGGGTCTCTGTCCTTCCCGTTGGCTCCCGCGCATGGGTTTGGAGAAGGTTTTCCTCGCAGTAGAGGCACTGTCTATGATCACAGCACTCTGAAATTCTCACTCACAGGTCTGGCTACTTTTCAAGGAGACTCTGTGGCAAGAACAAATGCCAGGGTGCTCTCCGCAAAGTTGAGTGGTGAATGTTGGTGGTGAGAAGTAAAGGAAACTCATAGAACCCTAAGGGAAGCAAGCTAAATCGTTGGCTATGGACAGCTAGGAAGCGTATCCCCGCAATCAAAGCACACTTCATTGTGGACCAAAACGACTCCCGCTAAGGGTAGGCCAGGCATGGAATCTCCCACCTGTCATCCAGCACTTTGGCGGACTGAGGACGGAAGATTCCTGGAGCCCAGGAGTTGAAACATGACTGTGTAACATCAGGCAGCCTCATCTCTATCTCCAAAATGTCATCAATGAGCTGG
>NW_007266847.1:0-549 GCF_000164805.1 Carlito syrichta | reverse complement strand
TTTCAAAGAGTTCCGCGAAGTCCCATGTCCAGTCGTTTATATCAGTTTTCAGAAGTCCACTTACCAGACACCCTTGGGTGTGTCTTCAGTTCTACCCTTGACTAGTCACGATGCATGACATTTTCCACCAAACCGTATCTGCTGTTCACCCTGCCTACTTAATAAATACCTGCCCTGTCCCAGAATGTAATACGATAGCTGTAACTGTAGAGAAGGTTTGCCTGGGCTCCCTGCTTCAGAATTACTTCTTAGACTCCCAAAGGAATGCCACCATCTTATTTACATTCCATTTCGGTCCTTGAAACAACACCACAAAGGGGCATCAATCTGCTTGTCATTCCTACTCGGTCCTGAGAGCAACACCACAAAAGGGCATCAACATGCTAATCATTCCTACTCGGTTCTATTCCAACAGAAGCTGCAGTGACACTGGGTCCTGTCCAGTGCCGAAGGCATCATTTACATGCTTCTGTATCATAGTTTTTCTTCGGAGTAGGAGTCTCACTCTGTCATCCAGACTGCATTGTAGTGGCACGCTCCAGGTCACCG
>NW_007266846.1:0-711 GCF_000164805.1 Carlito syrichta | reverse complement strand
CAACTCTTAAAAACTGAAACAAAGAAACCAGGAAGTCCAAGCACAATGCAGATTGTGCCATTTCTATTTTAGAAAATGATTCCAGCAAACATCTGTGAAGAACTTAAAAGTTTAAATTAGACTTTAAAAACACTGTCGTCCTTTGAAATACATTTTTTAAAACTAGCTTTTCTAAAATAATATGCTGGTCACTGCCTCGCTCTAAAAAGTGACTTGTTTGGCCTTTCTGTGGACACAGAGTCAGTAATCATTTGTTGAGCCGCAGGCACCATGTGCTGAGCTCAGGGACGCACAGACACAGGAACATCGATTACCCTAAGACCTTCTGCATGAAAGGTCCTGGGATCCTCCACCTTACAACATGCCCAAACCCCTGGGCTTGGTACTTGCTCTGGGGTCTCCAAGCAGAGCAGCCCGTGGGTGGGCTCTGCTCTGCAGGGTCTCATCCCATCCCAGCTAGGCACATCCCCCCCAGCCTCCACCCTTCCAAACTTCACAGACCCCCTCTTTTCTGCCACAGGATAGGTGGCCCTGAGGTAGTATGTATGGCTTTCTATCCAATCACCTTTGTCCTCCACCCTGCTATAATTCCTTCTGTCTTTGTGTTAACTCAAATGAACATACCCCACTTTTTTCTCATAAATATTTGAGGCATCTGTTGGTGAGGGGTGTATTTTGATAATAAACTCAAAAAAGGCAGTCGACGAGGAT
>NW_007266845.1:0-827 GCF_000164805.1 Carlito syrichta | reverse complement strand
GAGGATATTTTTCACTAAACATCCATCTCCCATCTGAAAAATGCAGGTGATGCCTGTTGAGGTTGTCAGGAGGTGAAATGGAATTATAGTACCATGTTTGTCAAGTGATGGGCAGTCAACAAATGTTAATGCCCTCCATCAAAGGGCTGGGCTTTGTGAAGGCATGAGGTACCCACTAAGCATAATTGGTCCCATTTGACTGTTCCTTCCTTGTCAACATTGGCCCCTCAGGAGCAGTAACCACAAAGCTGACTTTCCCTTTGAACAGGAGTCAAAGATGAGAGTGTGTCCTTTCTTTGTCATGCTTGGAACTCAGGTACAAATTCATGGCTGATCTCTGCCACCTGGAGAGTTTTAGTCTGAAATCTTAGATGAGTCTGTGGCACCAAAGGGACAAGTCACCTGTAAGATCTAATCTAGTCTGTTCTCTCCACAAAGAGAAAGCTGAAACAATGCAGCCAAAGTGCAAAGTCCAAGAACCCTCTGCGTTTCAGAACTTGGGCTTTTCTCACCTATAAACCAGTGACTCTCTCATATCTGCTTGCCTTTCATTCCTATGTAGCTTCAAGGGCTTTTATCTGGTGTTTCACAGATTGTTATTAGCAAGGTAGTAATTCGGTGGTATTATCTGTTACCCACCAATCCCAGGATTTAAGCAGTGGATATGGCTGGCTGTTTAAATATCCACTTTCTCCCTACACTGCTCAGGAGAGGCTAACCACTGTAACAAGCAATCCCTACATTTTTGTGGCTTAGCATAATTGTCTGATTCTTGCTAATTGTCCCAGTCAGTGAGCAGCCTTCCAAGGGGTAATTTTAGGATCTAG
>NW_007266844.1:0-358 GCF_000164805.1 Carlito syrichta | reverse complement strand
CACGTCTCTCTGAGCGATTGTAGCCATGTTTCCTAATTTTGACCTCCTCTCCTACATCGGGGAGGTGAATCTCCTCTCTCTTCTCTCTAATTTACTTTCGAAAAAACTATATCATGCTATCTACCTTCTGTACAATTCTTTGCATCTTTCAAGAGTCACTGGATTGCGCACCACAACACCGGTGGGTATGATCTAACATTTTAAAGTCCCCTACCAGGATTCTCAACCTAACATAATTAGTGGTCCCACTGAGATTCTGGCATCTAACATACATATTGTATCCACTTGTGAGGAAAGCGACTCCATTTTTCAGAAATCAAAGTGGAAATTTAGAAAATAATGCAAACTCTTCAAACCC
>NW_007266843.1:0-647 GCF_000164805.1 Carlito syrichta | reverse complement strand
GTTGCAAGACTTAATTATCATTCAGGAAATAGCTAGTAGGCCAGTGTGATCACCAAAGTGGAGTAGAAAAAGGATGTGAGAAATAACACTGGAAACAGAGATTTGGGTAGATCAGAATCTTAAGAGCGAACATAAATATCTGTTGCTATAGCCAAAGAATGTCCATGAGAGGATTTCAAACAAACGATGGGCCAAGTTTGATATGCGTTTTAAGAAAATAATGGAAAAGAACATGATGAGAGGTTAGAGGCTAGAGTCAAAGATAAGGAGACAGTTTAAAAGGTCCACAAAGGGGTGAGGAGGAAAAGAGTTCACTTTGAGATAAGCTGATGCATGTAAACTGGCCATTATCCATGTGCATACATTATCTTTGCTCTCTGCTTCAATTCAATTCTTCCATACAAACCATTTTGTCATATATTCTTTTAGCACTACAAAATAAGCGTGAAGTTGAAATCTGGAATGTAAAACTCAATAGCAGATCAAATCTCAAAGGTTTCAAATTTGCAGGTTTCAAGAGTAGCCATGCAAACAGTTGATACTTTCCAGGAAAAAATGAGGGATATAAGAGGAAAAGCTGTTGATGAAAGTTGGCCATCCTCTCACGAGCAAAGGAGAGGATGACAGAGGGGACCAGAAGTAGTCAG
>NW_007266842.1:0-1212 GCF_000164805.1 Carlito syrichta | reverse complement strand
GGAGTTCCAGAGGGCAGCGAGCTTCTGAGCTGTGATGAAAATCGGTCCCAGGTGGACGACCTATTTCCTTTCGAACAGCTATGTCTGTGGCCCCGTTTCCTTCAGAGGGGTAGGAAAAAGGCCCACCAGAAACAATTTCAAAGTTCCTTCAACGATCGATTGACTCAGATCCCGAGGGATACCAAATACCTAGTCCGGTTTACTTGTGTCTCTGAAAGATTCCTAGCGATCATGATGCCAAACCACGGATCGAAAGCCTGAACTGTCTCAGTCTGACATCCGATGGAGTTTTCTTTGGATCTGCCGTGGGGCGGGGCAGGCTGCCACTCGGCCTACGGTAGAACGTGACTTTAAAAATGTCCGAACGCCTCCTGAGACCTAGCCATGGGAAATTCATCTACGTCTATCCCGTCCAGGCGACAGAGCGAGACTCCACCTCAGGAAAAAAAAAAAGGACGAACAAAAGACTCTAAGACAAACGTACCGATTTCTTATGAAACGCTTTCTTCAGGTTCCATTTCTGTGAAAGACAACTCATAGTAGGATCCGTTTACTCATTTAGACCGAATAAGTCTTATGTGTACACAAAGCGTCACGAGATCGTTTGCCACACAGGCCCCTTTAAAATTAGCTCTGCTGGAACTTTTTTCCTATAAGATGAATTTGAAACTCGAATCTTCATTCTCTAGCAGTCTGCTTTTGAAATATCATTTCTGTCAGAGCCCTGGCAAGATAACCAGCGTTACAAAAGAAAACAAATCCTTATGGAACCTATCCAAATACCCATCTGCGGGAAAAACAAAACCAAAACAACCACGAAAACTGCAGATGGCCCCCAGAAAGGGAGAAGAGGGGTCTCATACCTTTGTTTAGGTAAGGGAGGAGGGTCGTGTCGAGCGACCACTCATTCATTTGGAGCTTACAAGGTCGTACTCGACAAAATCAGATTTTTTGGAGTCGGAGTCTCACTCCGTCGCCCAGACCGGAGCGCAGCGGGCGCTCCCGGCCACCGCAGCCTCGACCTGCCGGGTTCCGGCGATCCCTCCGCCTCAGCCTTCCAAGCGGTCGGAACCACAGGCGCGCGCCACCACGCCCGGCTGATTTTTGATCGATCGGGGAGATGAGGTCTCGCCAAGTCGCCCAGGCGGGTCACGAACCCGCGGGCTCAGGCCATCCACTCACCTCAGCCTCCCAAAGGTGCGGGATGACAGG
>NW_007266841.1:0-450 GCF_000164805.1 Carlito syrichta | reverse complement strand
CACAAATCACTCTATAAAAATAGATACCTGGACACGTATGTTTAGCACAGCACTGTTCACAATAGCAAGATCATGGAACCAACTATACTGTCCACCAAAAGAGGACTGGATTAAAAAAATATGGTACATAAACACAATGGAATATTACACAGTCATAAAAAAGAACAAAATCATGAACTTCGCAGCAACCTGGATGGAATTAGAATTTATAATACTGAGTGATCTCGCACAGAAACAAAGATCTGAGTATCACATGTTCTCACTCATAATTGGCCCTTGAACCACTATCATAATACTGTAAGAAAAACATTGACAGTGGTGGGAAACTATAGGGGGCAGGGAGGGAAAGGGAGGTGGGATTAACAGTAATCAATATCTGCCTGGGGACAAAGTGGCACACCTCATCAACAAGGGTACCTGCACAATCCATATTTGTATACCTAACCCTTA
>NW_007266840.1:0-744 GCF_000164805.1 Carlito syrichta | reverse complement strand
CAGAGTGAGACTCCAACTCAAAAATAAATAAATAAATAAATAAAAAATAAAAATAAAAATATTGGCTTCTGTTTCCAAACAAGGGCATGCTGGATCCAGATATGAATAGGACAAAGTGGGCCTCCAAGAAGCACACAGCCGAGCAGACTGAGAGGTAGCCAGGGGACGTTTTATGCCCAGTACGTGGTGACTTGGGTGGGGGCAGGGAGAGGAGGGAGGTGGGTGGGGAAACAGGATCAAACTCTGGGATGCTGGAGGAAGAACAGGAAACACCAGATCAGTCATAGGAGGAGGGAGGGGAGGGCTTCACGTGCAAATTTGGTTTCTTCATTTTCTCTGCCCCCTCTGCCTCCACCCCTATTTATTTGGTCTATTTTACATTCTGGGATGAAAGTCCCTTTTTGGGGTCATCAGTTGATGGCCAGGAAGCCAAAGGGCAGGACCAGAATACGTGACTTCAGGTCCCCGTAGAAAGTCCCACATGGGCCCCGGGGACCAGTGACATGGCCTTATCTTCTCTCGTCTCGTCGATGCCCAGCTAGGGCGGAGGAAGCAGGGCTAGCCGGGTGGAAGAATGACTCGAGGAAAGAATCTGTGGAGAGCAGAGTCCCAGAAGAAGCTCCCGTGTGGAACCCGATCGCTCTCAGGCTCCCCAGAGGGAAGGAAGAGGAGGAGGAGGAGGAGAAGCAGCCGGCAGAACCTGGGAAGCAGGGGTGCTGTTCTCAAAGGGAATGTTTAAAAGAC
>NW_007266839.1:0-670 GCF_000164805.1 Carlito syrichta | reverse complement strand
CTCTTTTCATAAGCACCACAATAAAATCACAGAGCTCTGAGACCTCTGTGGAGAGATGAAACATCACAGATCTTTTTTTTTTTTTATCTTTGAGTAAGAATCTCACTCCGTCGCCAGGTCAGAGTGTAGTGGCACACTCACAGCCACTCCAGTAGTGACGAGTTGGACTTTGGCGATCCTTCTGCCTTAGCCTTTCAAGTAACCAGAACTACAGGTGTGCACCACCACACCCAGCTAATTTTTTCATTTATTGTAGAGACGAGGTCTTGCCAAGTTGCCCAGGCTGGTCTTGAACTCATGGGATCAGGCAATCCACTCACCTCGGCATCCCAAAGTGCTGGGATGACAGGCTGAGTCACTGAGCCCAGCCTCATCACAGATCTTAAAACTGAGATGTACTTGTGATCAAAACGCTTATGATATTTCAAATCAAGGGTCTGGTCTCAACAATTTTCAGAAATGGCCCCTGGGGTCTGCTGGGGTCAGATAAATACAAGAGAGGACAACTCCCCCCAATACCCTCATCACTTTCTTGGGGACCATCCTGATTGCACATTGGGTGTGGTTCCAGCCCCCCACCCTGCCATCATCTGCAATGACAGTATTTAAACTGAGCTTGGATTTCCTTAATTTCTATCATCTGACGGTTGTGGGAACTGACTGTTTTTGC
>NW_007266838.1:0-730 GCF_000164805.1 Carlito syrichta | reverse complement strand
CGGCCATCATCCTTTTGGAAATATTTTTGGATGGGAGCCAGACAGAGAAAAAATATCCATGTTTCATCTCTCTGGGTAATGACAAGTGTCCCAGTTTCTCATGTAATCCTTAATATTTTTTCAGTGAAACGTAGCATCTCTTGAAAATAGTGCTTTTATACCAAACCTTCCTTGTCTTTCTCAGTATTCTTGGTCTCCTCTAGTTAACATTTTGTTACATCCTTTTGGTGATCCTCCAAGACAACACTTGTCCATCCCCCTTACTCAAGACTGACTGAACTACCAGTTGGATATGAAAAAAGGAACGCTGCTGGAATGTTTGAAAGAAAATGTGTTCAAAAGAAAGTTTGTGATTTAAAGTTTGAGTTGAAAGCAAGAGTTTGAAACAATTTAAAGGAGCTCACATCTGTCATTCTAGTGTCTTGGAGCCTGAGGTGGAAGGATTGCTTGAGGTCAGGAGTTTGAGACCAGCTTGGGCAACATAGTGAGTCCTTGTCTCTAAAATTTTTTTTTTAATTTATTGAAGAGATTATTTAAAAGAATATGTGGGTTCCACAATAATATCAATTTTTAAATAGCATATACTCAGAAAGATCCCCCCAATGCCCTGTCTAAAGTAGCTCCTCACCCCCAGAGTTTCCTTCTGTCTTACCATCCTCTTAGCCATTGACATGTCTGCAGGGGTCTTGTTTATTATTTAGTGTCTTTTCCCCAACGTGATGCAGGTCTT
>NW_007266837.1:0-441 GCF_000164805.1 Carlito syrichta | reverse complement strand
CATACAATTCCTGAACAAAACTCGAAACCCACAGGCCATAAGAGTTAAGATAGACAAGTGGGACCTCATTAACCTGACAAGCTTTTGCAAAGCCAAAGAAACCATCAAGAGAACAAGGAGACAGCCTAGAGACTGGGAAGAAGTATTTGCCAACACCAGGTCTGACAAAGGCTTAACATCTTGGATCCACAAGGATCTCAAACGTGCTGAAAAGAAAAAAAAACATTATAAAATAAGCAAAAGATATGAACAGACATTTCACAATGGAAGACATCCAAGCAGCCAACAGACACATGAAGAAATGTTCAACCTCACTAATCATCAGGGAGATGCAAATCAGAACCACACTGAGATACCACCTAACTCCAGTCCGACTGGCAGTTATCAACAACTCAAAAAATAACAGCTGCTGGATAGGGTGTGGTGAAAAGGGAACACTTC
>NW_007266836.1:0-648 GCF_000164805.1 Carlito syrichta | reverse complement strand
TCAAACTGGCTCACAGTGGAAAGATAATTGTATGTCGGCCAAATTTCGCATTCCGTGATTTCTCCTAATTCTTTTTCCCATCAAATATTTCCCTAACACATACTTTCTCCTCCAGTTTTTCTTTTCCTGTAAAATTTTCACATCTTAGCTATCATAACTCACTTTTGTATTCTAAGAGCTCTTATCTGCACACAGATTTTTCTGCTCCTTTTCCCTTTTGCTAAGATTATGGAATTATTTGTGAGAAAAGAAAAATTACTGCTCCTGTATGGTGACTTCTACCCACCACTGCAGTTGAAAGTAGAGATAGTGAGAAACATTCACTGATTTGGATGAGGCCAAAGTCACCTGTAACTACTCTTCAGTCGTGTGATGGCTCTCAGTCCAGGTTGTCTGTTACAGTCTCCCAGGGCTTTAAAAAATCTGGGTGCCTGACTATGTCCTAGGATAACTAAATCAGCTTCCGGGAATGGGAACCAGGCCCCTGTTGTGAAACCTCTTTTTGTGACTTTAATGTGCAGCCCAGGGGCAGACTTGCTATAGTAGAGGGTGGTGGGGCCCTGTCGGGTTGGCACTGTAGCAGGAAGGAGGGGCAGGGGAGGAAACCAGGATGGGGAATGCGGACGATCATTGTGATAAGTTCTGGAT
>NW_007266835.1:0-624 GCF_000164805.1 Carlito syrichta | reverse complement strand
CCCATAAAACACCAATAATTTGCATATGTAAAATAATTCATTATATAGAACCGCTGTGACTTCTGTGTACCTAGTGGGAACCACTGGCTGTCTACATGCATCTAGTCCCTCCTTCCAATGTATTTCCTCAACTGACTTAAGAAATCAGCATGTCCCACTACCCTGGGTCCAGTGACTGGTTGAAAAACTCATGGTCTAATCATCAGAGTTAGGACTGCTGGGACCATAGGACCATTGTGGGGATAAGTCAGCTTTCAATGGAGCATCTGATAGCCATCCCATCTCCCCCGATCAAAGAAAGAAAAGGGGGCAGCCCCCTCGGGTCCCCTACTGCTGTGGGAACTTTTCTGTGCTCTCCATAAATCCTGCTTTCTTTAAAAAAAAGAAGTCAGAAAGAAAGAAAAGGACAAGGTAACCACTGGGAGAGGCAGGAGGATGGCAGAATAGATAGGAAAGGATGTGGAAGGAAGAGGTTTGGAAGGGAGAGGTCATCAAAATGACCTGGGAGGTTTTGCAAATCGCCTGTTCATCCCTCACTCTTAAATTGTTGAGATGTCACAACACAAGGAGCAGCTGAAACTCACTGCTATGTATGCTAACATAGATGCTAGAATGTTCTTTCTG
>NW_007266834.1:0-640 GCF_000164805.1 Carlito syrichta | reverse complement strand
CCAGGATGAAGCCTACTTGGTCATGATGGATGATTTTTGAGATGTATTGCTGAATCCGGTTTGCTAGGATCTTGTTGAGAATTTTAGCATCTATGTTCATCAAAGATATTGGCCTGTAGTTCTCTTTCTTTGTTGGATCTTTACCTGGTTTGGGTATCAATGTGATGTTGGCTTCGTAAAATGATTTGGGGAGAGTTCCATCTTTTTCAATCGCCTGGAATACCTTCAGTAGGATTGGTATCAGCTCCTCCTTAAATGTCTTGTAGAATTCTGCTGGAAAGCCATCTGGACCAGGGCTTTTTTTTGTAGGAAGTTTTCTTATTACGTGGTCGATTTCCTTGATTGTTATTGGTTTATTTAGGGTCTCAATTTCTTCTTGTTCCAACTTAGGTAGGTTGTGTGATGTCAGAAAGTCTTCCATTTCCTTCTGGTTTTCAAGTTTGTTTCCATACAAGTGTACATAGTAGTCTCTAATGATCTTTTGTATTTCTTCAGGGTCAGATGTGACTTCATCTTTTGTGTTTCTAGTTGTGCTTATTTGGGTTTTTTCCCGTTTTTTCTTGGTCAGTCTAGCTAGGGAACCATCGATCTTGTTTATCCTTTTGAAGAACCAGCTTTTTGATTCATTGATTTTTTGTAT
>NW_007266833.1:0-604 GCF_000164805.1 Carlito syrichta | reverse complement strand
TCTGCTGCTTCTGCTCTTCTTCTTCTGCTTCTTCTGCTTCTGCTTCTGCTTCTGCTGCTTCTGCTGTTGCTTCTGCTTCTGCTTCTCCTTCTGCTTCGGCTTCTTCTGCTTCTTCTGCTTCTGCATCTGTTTCTGCTTGTGCTTCTGCTTCTGCTTCTTCTGCTTCTACTTCTGCTTCTGCTTTTGCTTCTTCTCCTTCTCTTTCTGCTTCTTCTTCTACTTCTGCTTCTTCTTCTGCTTCTGCTTCCGCTTCTGCTTCTTCTTCTTCTTCTTCTTCTCATTCTTCTTCTTCTTCTTCTTCTTCTTCTTCTTCTTCTTCTTCTTCTTCTTCTTCTGCTTCTGCTTCGTCGTCTTCTTCTTCTTCTTCTTCTTCTTCTGCTGCTGCTGCTGCTTCTGCTTCTACTTCTTCTTCTTCTGCTTCTTCTGCTTCTGTTTCTTCTGCTTCTGCTTCTTTTTCTGCTTCTGCTTCTTCTTCTGCTTCTGCTTCTTCTTCTGCTTCTGCTTCATCTTCTTCATCTTCTTCTTCTTTTTCTTCTTCTTCTTCTTCTTCCTCTGCTTCTTCTTCTGCTTCTTCTGCTTCTTACTCTGCTTCTGCTTCTTCTGC
>NW_007266832.1:0-484 GCF_000164805.1 Carlito syrichta | reverse complement strand
CTATGTTGGGTGCATATATGTTTAGGATAGATATTTCTTGTTGATGGAGTGAACCTTTTATCATTATGTAGTGGCCCTCTGTATGTTTTTTTAACTTTTGATAGCTTAAATGGTATTTTGTCTGAAATTAGGATCATGACTCCTCCTTTCTTTTGTGTTCCATTCACCTGAAAATTTGTTTCCCATCCTCTTACTTTGAGTCTGTGCATGTCCTTTCTAGTGAGATGGGTCTCTTGAAGGCAGTATATTGTTGCTTGGTGATATTCTATCCATTTTGCCATTCTTTGTCTTTTCAGTGGTGCATTTAGTTCATTCACATTCAGGTTAATTATTGAAATGTGAGAGTTCGTCCCTATCATAGAGTTCTTATAGAGTAGTTGTTCTTCCTCTTGGTTTTTTTGTCTTTCTTTTGGTTTGGGGGTTGGTTCATGTGTATTTTATTCTTTTTCCTGTACTCTTGTGAAGAACGTTGTTCTTTTTTCCT
>NW_007266831.1:0-801 GCF_000164805.1 Carlito syrichta | reverse complement strand
AGGTTCTTGAGCTGTTAGTTCATATGCAGTTTTTAAAAAAATCTGTATTCTTCTTGAGAGAGATTTCAGAGTTCTCATCAGATCCCAGATAGATCTAGAGACTTAGGCAACTTTGATTTATTTTTCAAAATAATTTAAAGTTTAGTTTTTAAAATGTAAATTTTAAATTGAGAAATTGATGTATAATTCACAGAAAAAAGGTAAAAGGAAATTTCAGTATCGCTAGGTATAACTCTCTTGAAATCTAACATTCACCATGTCTACAAGGGTCAATAATTTTATCAAAATATTATCAAATTTATTCTTTATTTGGGAAGATTTTTAAATGTACTGTTTTTATGATATTAGGCATGCATTATGTCAACTTTGCATCTCACTGTAAATGTAGACATTAAAAGTATATATGTATGTTTTTTTAATATTTTTTATTATGGTTTTGTGGGGTACAGTTAGGGGTTAGGTATACAATTACGTTTCATTCAGGCACCCTGTTGATAAGAGGTGTTTCCCCATCCCCAGACAGATATTTGCTACTGCTAAACCCATCTCCTTCTACCCCCCACAGTTTCTCAGTACCATCAGTCATTTTCATATAGTATTACATTGGATGTTCAAGGTCCATTATATGAGTGAGAACATGTGATACTCGGATCTTTGTTTCTGTGAGAGGTCACTCAGTATTATAGACTCTAGTTCCATTCTGGTTGCTGCGAAATTCATGATTTTGTTCTTTTTTATGGCTGCATGGTATTCCATCGTGTATATGTACCACATTTTTTTAATCCAGTCCTCTTTTGATGG
>NW_007266830.1:0-541 GCF_000164805.1 Carlito syrichta | reverse complement strand
TCTAGCTCCTTCTTACTTATGTGATTTCAGAAGAGAAATTAGATGTAATTGTTATCTTGGCTTTTATATCAGTGTTTCTGTCCCTTCTGGCTTCTTTCAGACTTGTTTATTTTAACTCTAATTTCTGTAATGTGAATATGATAGGACTGGGTATAGTAGTTTTGCTTTGTTTTGGCATTTATGCTGTTTGGTGTTCTTTGAGCCTCCTGGATCTGTGGTTTTGTGTCTGACGTTAATTTGAGGAAATCGCTGTCATTATTTTAAAAACATTTATTCTGTTCTTTACCCTCTTTGCTCTCCTTCTTAGATTTCTCATACATGTGTGTTACATCTTTCAGAACTATCTCAATGTTTTTGTATATCTTGCTTTGACATAATTGTTTTAAATTTTCAGTCTGGGTATTGCAGCACCTCTGCCATAGCTAAATCTGGTTCTAAGTCTTGCTCTGTCTCTTCAGGTTTTGGAGGGTTTCTTTTTGCCTTTTAGTATGCTTGTAATTTTTTTGATAGCTGTACACGATGTGCTAGGTAAAAGAAGTTG
>NW_007266829.1:0-322 GCF_000164805.1 Carlito syrichta | reverse complement strand
TTTATTTTTATTCCACTGTGGTCCGAGAAAGTGCATGGTAGAATTTTGGTCCTTTTAAATTTGCTTATGCTTGATTTATGTCTGATTATGTAGTGGATCTTAGAATACTTTCCTTGTGGTGATGAGTAGAATGTGTATTCTCTGGTCTTTCAATGGAGTGTTCTGTAGGTATCAATTAAGTCCATTTGGCCCAGAGTCACATTGAGGTTCCTGATCTCCTTGCTAATTTTTTGTCCTGATGATCTGTCTAGGGTTTGAGTGGGGTATTAAAGTCCCCAGTTATGATGGTGTTGGAGTCAATATCTTTCTTTACTTTTCCTAG
>NW_007266828.1:0-329 GCF_000164805.1 Carlito syrichta | reverse complement strand
TCTGCTTCTGCATCTGTTTCTGCTTGTGCTTCTGCTTCTGCTTCTTCTGCTTCTGCTTCTACTTCTTCTGCTTCTTCTTCTTCTTCTTCTTCTGCTTCTGCTTCTTCTGCTTCTTCTTCTTCATCTTCTTCTTCTTTTTCTTCTTCTTCTTCCTCTCCTTCTTCTTCTGCTTCTTCTCCTTCTTCCTCTGCTTCTGCTTCTTCTGCTTCTGCTTCCGCTTCTGCTTCTGCTGGTTCTGCTGCTGCTTCTGCTACTTCTGCTGCTTCTGCTGCTTCTTCTTGTGCTTCTTCTTCTTCTGCTTTTGCTGCTTCTGTTGCTTCTGCTTCTGC
>NW_007266827.1:0-658 GCF_000164805.1 Carlito syrichta | reverse complement strand
AGCTGTCCTTCTTTCTAGCCAGGTGAATTAACTAGCTTGCCACACAGTTAGTAACCTGACTATCCAACTGAATTAACTAGGTGACATATCTAGCTAGCAAGTTGTCTAGCCAGGTGAATAAATAAAAAGCAACCTAGCCAGTCAGAGGGCTAGTCAGCTTACTTAACTAGGTGACTTAACTATCTAGCCAACTGGCTATACAGCTGACATAACTAGCTAGCTACCTAGCTAGCAAGCTGGCTAGCAAGCTGACTTAGCTAGCTGACTTAACTAGATAGCCAGCTGGTTAGCCAGCTGACATAATTGCCTATCTAGCTAGCTAGTCAGCAGCCTACCCAGCTGTCTTAACTAGCTGACTTAACGAAGTAGCCAACTGACTAGCCAGCAGACTTAATTAGCTAACTACCTAGCTAGAGAGCTGGATTGCCAGCTGACTTAACTAGCTGAAATAACTAGACGCCGGATGGCTAGCCAGCTGACTTAACTAGCTACCTACCTACATAGCCCCTTGGCTTGCGAGCTGACTTAAGTACCTAACTACCTATCTTACCTGCTGGACAGTGAGCTGACTTAACTAGGTGACTTAACTAGCTAGCTGACTTAACCAGCTAGATAACTAGTTAACTTACTCTTTATCTAACGTGCTTGCTAGCTTTCT
>NW_007266826.1:0-375 GCF_000164805.1 Carlito syrichta | reverse complement strand
ATTTTTATTCCACTGTGGTCTGAGAAGGTACATGGTAAAATTTCAGTCCTTTTAAATTTGCTTATGCTTGATTTAGGGTCAAGTATGTGGTTGATCTTAGAATACGTTCCATGCAGTGATGAGTAGAATGTGTATTCTGTGTTCTTTGGATGGCATGTTCTGTAGGTATCAATTAAGTCTATTTGGTCAAGTGTCACATTGAGATTCCAGATCTCATTGGTGATTTGTTTTCCTAGTGATCTGTATAGGGTTGTGAGTGGGGCTTTAAAGTCCCCAGTTATGATTGTGTTAGAGTCAATATCTTTCTTTAGTTTTCTTAGAAGTTGCTTTATGAAAGTTGGCGCACCTATGTTGGGTGCATATATGTTTAGGATA
>NW_007266825.1:0-388 GCF_000164805.1 Carlito syrichta | reverse complement strand
GATGGACATCTTCACAATGTTGATTCTTCTAATCCATGAGCATGGGATATTTTTCCACTTATTTGTGTCATCTTTGATTTCTTTGAACAGTGTTTTGTAGGTTTCATTGTAAAATTCTTTCACGTCTCTGGTTAGGAAGATGCCAAGGTATTTCATTTTTGTGTGTGTGGGGGGGGCTATTGTGAATGGAATTGTGGTTTTTTTTGGGTTTCTGTTTGTTTATTATTGGTGTAAAGAAATGCATTGTCTTTTGCACATTTATTTTGTGTCCTGAGACTTTGCCAGTTGCTTACTAGTGTAAGGAGGTTTTTGACAGATTATCTTGGGTTTTCAAGGTACACAATCATGTCATCTGCAAAGAGAGATAACTTGATTTCCTCTTTTCCTA
>NW_007266824.1:0-984 GCF_000164805.1 Carlito syrichta | reverse complement strand
GTTGACTCTCTTCTTTGAAAAAGCTAGGCCACCAAGTATATCAGAAGGTGAAGTATAATAATTATTAAATTGTTCTGATTACCTGCTAAGAGATTAAAGAATGAACAAACTATGGAGATAATAGTAAATTTTGTAAAATGCTGCGCATTTATGATCTTAAGTGATAAATAGCTAGTTTGTCACTTGGTATAGTTGGTCAGTTTACAAAGCATCTTGACTTGCTATAGTAGAAAATTTAATTGAATATTTTTAGGGATAAAAAATATTAGCTCACATGTTACTACTTGTATTTGGAGATAATTTTTAGATTATTCAGAGAAAGCTTTGGATGTCAAATGACTATGATCAGTGGGGACTCCTGTTTTACACTGTATTTCTATTTGATTTTTGAGATATTTATGTTTATATAAAGTCACTTTGGAAAAATTACTTGGAGAAAGTTATTTTTCAAATTTATCTAATTAGTTTCAAAGGAAATGTTAGCAGATGTTTGTTATTTTTAAGTAGAGGGATTATTTTTCAATTTTAAAAAATTTCCTTTTGTGTACTTTTTGTCTCCATTTGGCTGTCTGATAAGTATCTTTTTTACAAAAAGATCCAAACTTATTACTATTTTCCCAGTGTTCACTACCTCAGTTAATAGTTCAAATCAGGGAGGCCTCATTAATGCCTCTCTTTCCTGTATACCCTGCATTCAATCTACCAGCACAAGCTTTACTTTAAAAATATAACCAAAACTAGCTGGGCATGGTGGCTTATGCCTGTAATTCCAGAATTTTGGGAGGCAGAAGTGAGAGGATTGCCGGAACCCAGGGATTCATGACCAGCCTGGGCATCTTGGCGAGACCTTGTCTCTACAATAAGTCAAAAGAATTAGCTGAGTATGGTGGTCTGTGCCTGTATTTTCAGCTACTTGAAGGCTGAGGCAGAAAGATCACCTGAGTCCAGCAGGTCAAGGTTATGGTGGCTGTGAGTGTGCCACTG
>NW_007266823.1:0-859 GCF_000164805.1 Carlito syrichta | reverse complement strand
GAAGTTCAGTATGAGCACATGTGCTAGGAACATAGCCTCAGTATTAATTAAGAAATTAATTTGGACCCCAGCCACATTTATATAGACCCAAGAATTTTCTGGGTGAATGGGAAACAAAGTGCTGTGCTGGACTGTTCCCCTCCCCCTTCAGTCAACAGCCACCATCACCAAGCTAGGTGTTTCCTCCCCCCCCTTGGGGAGAGGCTGTACCATCTCTTTCAGTGGACTTTTAATTCAGATATTGGACAAGGTCCTGGGGGCTTAGGCCATTAAGAATAATTGTGCTTTAAGTGTTCAGCTGGACTGCATTTATAGCAGCTGATACCATTCCTCTTACAGGTTTATCTTTATCAGTTCTCTTCAGGGAGGCTGGAACTTTGCCTTTAGTGGCAACTGCCAATAGGTCTGTCTACCTTTCCTCTGGTTAGTGTTTGTTTTGGAGGTTTTTTTTCTTTTTTTTAATGTTTTAGTTTTTAAGAACCTCAGAGGCTTTTTATAATTGGGAGTTTGGTATTTATAGTCCTGAGTTAAACCTCTGGAGTGTGGCATTTAATATTTTATAGGATATAATTTGTTTGTAAAGTAGTGAAATAAATTTTAAAATGTCTCTGCATACAGAACTTTTGATTATTTTATTTTATTATTGTTATTATTTTTAGGTCTACAAGGTGAATTTAATTGCCAGATAGTTTTGCTCCTTTTCAAATTTTATCTGCTAACTTGTAGTGAGTTTAAATTTGATTTTTAATAATGTACTTATTATTATTTTTAAATTTTAAACCACATAATTTTAATTTTTTCCAATCACTTAAATTCTGTCCCATTGGGGTGTCTGAGGGACCAGACCAGTACACACTCT
>NW_007266822.1:0-314 GCF_000164805.1 Carlito syrichta | reverse complement strand
TTGCCCAGGTGGGTCTCGAACCTACTGTGGTTTCTTTCAATTTCCACCTTCCTTAAACAGTATAGAACCCAGACATTGTTGGACCACAGGTGGGCACACGTTCTCTAAAAATCCTGGGGATAGGTGTGCCTGGGCTGAAGTCCCCAAGTTCGGTTCCATAATAAACCAGCTGGGCTCGGTGGCTCAGCCTGTAATCCTGCACCTTTGGGAGACAGGTGAGTGGACTGCCTGAGCCTGCGGGTTTGAGACCCGCCTGGGCAACTTGGTAAGACCTCATCTCTACAATAAATCACAAAATTAGCTGGGCATGGTAG
>NW_007266821.1:0-368 GCF_000164805.1 Carlito syrichta | reverse complement strand
ATGAGAGTAATGGAGAGGAATGGAATGGATTGGAATAGAGAGGAATGGAATGGAATGGAATCAGAGAAATTGATTGGTTGGGAGAGGAATGGAATGGAATTCAGAGGAATGGAATGGAATTCAGAGGAATGGAATGGAATGAAATGGAGTGGAATGGAGAGTAATGAAATGGAATGGAGAGAAATAAATGGAATGGAGGGGAATGTAAATGAATCGAGAGGATTGTATTTGGGAAGATTGGGATGGAATGGAGTGGAATGGAATGGAGAGGAATGAAAGAAATGGAATGTAAAGGATTAAAATGGAATGGAAAGGAATGTAGAGGAAGGGAATGGAATGAAATATAGAGGAATGTAATCAAATGTAGA
>NW_007266820.1:0-458 GCF_000164805.1 Carlito syrichta | reverse complement strand
CAGCTGACTTAACTAGCTAGCTACACAGCTAGGCAGGTTGCTAGCCAGCTGACTTAACTATCTGACTTAACTAGCTAGCCAGCTCATATAACTAGCTGACTTAACTATCTAGCTACCTAGCAAACCAGCTGGATTTGCTAGCTGAAATAACTAGCCAGCATTCTAGCTAGCTATATAGCTACCTAGTAGACTTATTAGCTGACTCAACTAGCTAGCTTGCTGACATAACTAGCTGGCTAGCTAGTTAACCAGCTGACTTTACTAGCTGAAATAACTAGCCAGCTGTCAAGCCATCTGAATTAGCTAACTTTTTAACTAGCTAGCGAGCTGGCTAGCCAACTCACTTAACGAGATAACTTAACTAGCTAGCCAGCTGGTTAGCCAGCTGATTAATCAACTAGTTGATTAACGTGCCATGAACCTGGCCAGCCAGGAGAAGAAACTATCTATCTTAACTA
>NW_007266819.1:0-502 GCF_000164805.1 Carlito syrichta | reverse complement strand
TGATGTTAGCTTCATAAAATGATTTGGGGAGGGTTCCATCTTTCTCCGTCACCTGGAATACTTTCAGTAGGATTGGTATCAGCTCCTCCTTACATGTCTTATAGAATTCTGCTGGAAAGCCATCTGGTCCATGGCTTTTTTTGTATGTAGTTTTCTTATTACATAGTCAATTTCCTTGATAGTTATTGGTCTATTTAGTGTCTCGATTTCTTCTTGTTTCAACCTGGCAGGTTGTGTGATATCAGAAAGTCTTCCGTTTCCTTAAGGTTTTCAAATTTGTTTTCATACAGGTGTACATAGTAGTCTCTAATGATTTTTTTGTATTTCTTCAGGGTCATATGTGACTTCATCTTCTGTGTTTCTGATTGTATTTATTTGGGCTTTTCCTCTTTTTTTCTTGGTCAGTCTAGCTAGGCAACCATTGATCTTGTTTATCCTTTCAAAGAACCGGCTTTTTGTTTCATTGATTTTTTTGTATTATCTTTTTGTCTTCTATGTCCTG
>NW_007266818.1:0-370 GCF_000164805.1 Carlito syrichta | reverse complement strand
AACTGGTTAAGTCAGCTTATTGAGTCATCTAGCTAGCTAGTTAGCAAACAGGTTGAGTCAGCTGGTTGAGTAGCCTAGCTAGATAGTTAGCTAACGTGTTAAGTCAGCTGGATGAGTCAGCTAGCTAGCTAGTTAGCTAACGAGTTAAGTCAGGTGCTTAAGCCATCTAGGAAGCTTGTTAGCTAACGAGTTAAGTCAGATGACTAAGTCAGTTAGCTAGCACTTTAGATAATGAGTAGTCTAACTACTTGGCTAGTATGTTGTCAGCTAGCTGGCTAGGCAGCTAAGAATTTATGTGAGCTTGTTAGCTAGGTAGTTATCTAGTTAGCTAACTGTTTACATCAGCTGACTAGCGAGGTAACGAGCTAGT
>NW_007266816.1:0-448 GCF_000164805.1 Carlito syrichta | reverse complement strand
GATTGTCTTTTGTACATTTATTTTATATCCTGAGACTTTGCCAAAGTCCTTTATCAGTGCCAGGAGGTTTTTGGCAGATTCTCTTAGATTTTCAAGGTATACAATCATGTCATCTGCAGAGAGAGAGATAACTTAACTTCCTCTTTTCCTGTCTGGATACCCCTGATCACCTTCTCTTCTATGATTGCTCTAGCCAGGACTTTCAAATCAGTGTTGAACAGGAGGGACAAGAGTGGGCATCCTTGTCTTGTTCCAGTTTTCAGGGGAAATTGTTCCCATTTTTGTCTGTTTAGGAGTATGCTGGCTGTGGGTTTCTCTTAGATGGCTTTTACTATTTTGAGGTATGTTCCATGTATACCTAGATGTTCAAGGGTTTTTATCAAGAAGAGGTGCTGGATTTTATCAAAAATTTTTTCTGCATCTAATGATATAATCATGTGGTTTTTGT
>NW_007266815.1:0-1064 GCF_000164805.1 Carlito syrichta | reverse complement strand
TAGTTATCTCAGCTGTCTAGCCTGTTGGCTAGACAATTAAATGACCAAGATAATTCAGCTGACTAGCCAGCTGGCTAGCTAAGTAGCTTGCTAGTTAAGTCAGCTCACTAGACGGCTTGCTAGCAAGATGTCACCTAGTTAATTCAGCTGGATTGCCAGTTGACTAGCTATGTAGCAAACTAGTTAATTCAACTGACTAAATAGCAGACCAGCTAGTTAAAACAGCTAGTTAACTCAGTTGACTAGCCAGCTGTCTAGCTAGGTAGTGACCTAGTTAAGTCAGATGGCTAGCCTGCTGGCTAGCTAATTGAGTCAGCTAGTTAAGAAAGTTGGCTATCCAGATGACTAGAGAGTTAGAGAGCTAGTTAAGTCAGCTGGCTAGCGAGCTGGATAACTAATTAAGCCAGTTAGTTTAGACACCCTGCTGGGCAACTGCCTAGCATGTTAATCAACTCGTTGATTAATCAGTTGGCTAGTCAGCTAGCTAGGTAGTTAAGTTACTTGTTAAGTCAGTTGGCTAGCCAGCTCGCTAGCTAGTTAAATCGGTACTTAATTCAGAGGACTAGACAGCAGTCTGGCTAGTTATTTCAGCTAGTAAAGTTAACTGGTTAGTTAGGTAGCTAGCTCGTTAATTCAGCTAGTTTTGTCAGCTATCTAGCTAGTTTCATCAGCTAGTAAAGTCGGCTAGCTAGCTAGATAACTAGCTAGGATGCTAGCTATTTATTTCAGCTAGTAAAGTCAGCTGGTTTGCTAGCTAGCTAGATAGTTATGTCAGCTAGTTACGTCAGCCTACTAGCTAGTTAAGTCAGGAAGTTAAGTCAGCTGGCTACCCACCTGCCTATCTGGGTATCTAGCTAGTTAAGTCAGCTAGAAAGCTAGCTGGCTAGCTAGTTATGTCACCTAGTTAGGTCAGCTCACTAACCAGCTGGTTAGCTAAAAAGCTAGGTAGTTAAGTCAGCTGGCAAGCCCACTGGCTAACTAGGTAACTCGACAGTTATGCAAGTCTGCTAGCCAGCTGGCTAGTTAGTTCAGTAACCTAGTTAAGTCAGCTGGCTAGACAGCTG
>NW_007266814.1:0-773 GCF_000164805.1 Carlito syrichta | reverse complement strand
GACTCAATCACCTCAATTTTATTGCCTTGGGGATTCAGTTTCAATATAAATATTGGAGGAGATACAAACATTCAAACCATGGCACCCATCATTATTTATGATGTACATTTATTTTTGCTTCTACTCATTCATGTGTTCATTCATTTTACTCAGTCACTCATTTGTTAAATTTTGGTGAGTACCTACTGAGCAGCAGACGCCATGCTATGCATCATGGGAGTAAAATCATACGAGATTACAGTTACATGTAATGACTATCATTATTGAAAAAAACACAGGATGTAGATGGAACTGAACAGTTGAAACTAAAACCAATTTAGAAACAGTAATTGGTTCAGAAGAGAAATGTAATCCACACTTATCTAATATGAGTGAAGGTCAAGAGTTTTTGGCTATAATTGAGAGAAAAGCCTCTCTGCCTACTAAAGGCATAAATGAGAATGCCAATAGCCTTGATTGTTCCTGGCAGCAAACCCACAACCAGAGAAAGATTCTGCCTTCAGTTGAGGGAAGAAAATTAAAGAGCAAAGCCATGAAAGGAAGTTTGATACCTGATGGCATCATTAAGCAACCAGATAAAGGACTTTTTAAGCTCAAAATTAAGCAGAATGCAGCTATTACCCGATAATTTGTCCATTAGTTCTCTTTCTTAAAATATTATTTGTGTAGATTTTTATAATTTACCACTAAAAACATTCTATTGAATTATTATAATTATTTTTTTTTTATAAGCTGGAGTCTCACTCTGTTGCCCGGACTGGAGTGCAGTGGCA
>NW_007266813.1:0-542 GCF_000164805.1 Carlito syrichta | reverse complement strand
AACCAGGGAGCAACGAGTTGATTTATACATATTTAAACATAAATAATGATTCATGACTTGCTATATCGCCCCGCAGAATTTTTTGGATAAATAACATCATCCTGATGGAATTTAAATACAGCTCTGTAGTCCATCAGTATATACTAATAATCTTTAAAGTACTAAGTTTCATGTGATCTCATATTTTATCTAATCAGGAAATATCTAGATTGATATAATTTGTAACTTCTAAGGCAGCCTCTTTTTGTCAATAGTTTAATTTTCCCGTTTTAACGTTCATTTGAGGGGGAAAGATACAGAAGTTGTCATCAACTCAAAAGAATAAATGTTAGCCCAGTTGTCTATTTTCCCCACACATATTGAAAGAGAAGTTATGGCAATTTTTCAATTTGGTTCGAATTATTATTTCCCCTAATAATTGTGCAAAACTTTACCTGCTAAAATGTGTCAGTTGATATAAAATAGTAAATGAAATAGCAAGTAATTATGCTGTGAATATCATTTTGCCTTTTCATTAGATGTAAGTGTTCATTTCTTAGACA
>NW_007266812.1:0-839 GCF_000164805.1 Carlito syrichta | reverse complement strand
CATTTTTATAGAAAAAAAAGAAAATTAAAGGTTAATAGTTGGAGTACATTATAAACTCAGTTTCTGAGTCCAGAGGCAGCCTATCAAGAAGATTCCTAGATGTTGGGCACAAAACATCTTTTTGATAACTGAATGGCTCTGATGACACCATCAGGCATTCTGGTGAACTTTCTGAGTGACACACACAGTTACAGGCATGAAGATTGTCATACAAAAGCAGTTGTGGTGATTTCTATCAAGTTTATATCAAGTCATTCAGCTTCAACTTGCATGTTATTTTAGAAAAGGCCAGTTTTAGGGAATCCAAGTCAAAAAGATGGAAGAAACTTAGAAACATTAGTTTGAAGAGTCAGTCAAATATTGTAGGAAACTAAAATAATTTGGAATACAGTCCAGTTTATAGGAAGATAAAATCTAAAAGACAATCAACAAGGCTGGAATTGAATTGCTGTCATTGTCTTTACTGCATATAATTTTTCTCTCTATAGTCATCACCATTTTTACCAAAGATAATTACAGTAAGACTAATTTGTTTGTAAAATAAGTCAAATCTCCTTACTTTTGGCCTGATTATGTAAGTAAAGCAAGAATAGTAATTGGCAATATAGATTCTTTTTAAGTCTGCTTTGCTAGAAATTTTATTTTAAACTTTCAGGTTCATTGTTTTAAAAGGCCCTATAGGCTGGGTGTTTGCATGTATTCTCATTCTCAGTTACTTGGGAATCCGAGGAGAAAGGATTTTTTAAAATTTTTTAAATTTTTCTTTCTGAATTGGTGTCTCACTCTGTCACCCAGACCGGAGTGCAGTGGCCGCTCCCAGCCAACACAGCCTCGACCTG
>NW_007266811.1:0-800 GCF_000164805.1 Carlito syrichta | reverse complement strand
CAGCAGGTCGAGGCTGCGGTGACCTGGAGCGGGCCACTACAATGCAGTCTGGATGACAGAGTGAGACTCCTACTCCAAAGAAAAACTATGATACAGAAGCATGTAAATGATGCCTTCGGCACCGGACAGGACCCAGTGTCACTGCAGCTTCTGTTGGAATAGAACCGAGTAGGAATGATTAGCATGTTGATGCCCTTTTGTGGTGTTGCTCTCAGGACCGAGTAGGAATGACAAGCAGATTGATGCCCCTTTGTGGTGTTGTTTCAAGGACCGAAATGGAATGTGAATAAGATGGTGGCATTCCTTTGGGAGTCTAAGAAGTAATTCTGAAGCAGGGAGCCCAGGCAAACCTTCTCTACAGTTACAGCTATCGTATTACATTCTGGGACAGGGCAGGTATTTATTAAGTAGGCAGGGTGAACAGCAGATACGGTTTGGTGGAAAATGTCATGCATTGTGACTAGTCAAGGGTAGAACTGAAGACACACCCAAGGGTGTCTGGTAAGTGGACTTCTGAAAACTGATATAAACGACTGGACATGGGACTTCGCGGAACTCTTTGAAAACATAAAGCGTTTCTGGGTTTGAAGAGTTTGCATTATTTTCTAAATTTCCACTTTGATTTCTGAAAAATGGAGTCACTTTCCTCACAAGTGGATACAATATGTATGTTAGATGCCAGAATCTCAGTGGGACCACTAAAAATGTTAGGTTGAGAATCCTGGTAGGGGACTTTAAAATGTTAGATCAGACCCACCGGTGTTGTGGTGCGCAATCCAGTGACTCTGAAAGATGCAAAG
>NW_007266810.1:0-647 GCF_000164805.1 Carlito syrichta | reverse complement strand
CCCCATGTCTTTATAATAAAATAATTATAATTAATTAATAAAGGAGGATCAGAAAAAATTAAAAACAAAAAAGAAACTCCAACTCAAAAAAAAAAAGTTCAGCAAAAATGTATAAAAATCCATGTTAAGCATTAATACCCTCAACCTCATTACTCATTTCTATAGTAATCAACCCTAAGAAAAAAATCTAAAATATGGCTAACATACCACATAAGAAGATGTTCAATATGTTGTTATCAGTAGGAGGAAACAGCTGGAAATAACAAATACTCAATAAGAAAACATGAGTAAATAAACAATTCTACATTTTGCTAGGAAAAAAAAACCGGTACATTTCATGGGACTGCCACCTCCGTAAGTTGTTCCTTTAAAGAGCTGCCTGGGAGACATAAGGATGTGTACATGTGTGGTGAGCCATGGCCTTCATTCCTGGACGGTCAGGCAGCAAGCCAACCACGCTGAGGAGGCCCTGCATTACTGCCCAAGGAGAATGTTCTATTCTCTCTCCACAAGGGTGGCTTTCCAGTTCAGTCAGTTTCGCTTGAGTCTGGAGCCCTGACATATTAGATTCAATGCCTTTGACCTTGTGCATCCTTCTGTTCTTGCCCTGGGCCCAGTTTTCCTGCTCCCAAAGCTCTCCCTCTCAG
>NW_007266809.1:0-539 GCF_000164805.1 Carlito syrichta | reverse complement strand
CGGTCCATCTAGAGTCACTCTCCAGAACACAACCTTTAAAAACTTACTAAATAGGCAATGTTTCACCATTAATCTCGCTTTGGACAATAGATGCCAGTCCGCTGTTCATCCACATACGAACAAGACACAGAGAGCGGCCGATTGCAACCCTTGCTTCATGATAATAATAAAAACCCCAGTCAGACACAGAAGCTCATGACTGTGATCCCAGCATTTTGGGATGCAGTGGCAGGAGGATACGTTGAGCCCGGAAGTTTGTCGGGAAACTTCATCGTTATGAAAAATACAAAAAACCCTGGAGTATGGTGGCGTGTGTCGTTAGTCCCAGCAACTCAGAAGGCTGAAGCGAGAGGACCGCTTGAGCCCGATTGTTCAAGTCTGCGATGCACTCTAACCCGGGCAATATAGCAAGACTCTGTATCTACAAAACAAAACACAAAAAACCCAAAGTAGGTTAGGCTAATTCATCATTTTTTATACTTGAAATTTATTTATTCTATGTCTGCATATTTAAAGCTCGTTCCTGCTGACACACACCT
>NW_007266808.1:0-504 GCF_000164805.1 Carlito syrichta | reverse complement strand
GACGCCCGGTGCTGATAGTCAAATTGTTGATCTATAGTAGGGGAATTGCAGCTGGAGCCACCAAACACCGCACCTTTGAATCCAAAATCACTGCTGATCGTCTTCCAAACCCCCTGTATGTGCTCCACTGATGCAGTTTAAACAATACTTAAATCTGAGGGAGCCGGGCCACCCCAGGGCCCTGTTATCTGGTAGCAGCGTCTCTTCTGCTCCTTCTCCCCGTGGCGGGTGATGGGGGGCAGTCGCATTCAGTGCGTACCCAGTCCGGGGGCGGGGCTCGCGACAGCCCCCGCATCGTGATCCCCATGCTCCACGCCTCGGAGTCCACGCCCCAAAGCCCAGCCAGCTGGCCCTTTCCGGGCACATGGAGGGTGGCAGAAAAGCCTTCCTACCTCTCACTGCTTCTTCTCTTACTCCCGCAGCCTAAGATGGCGGCCCCAAGTGCCCGCGATGAAGAGCCTCCCACAGTTGGACATTTTTATCATTTAAGATCAAAGTCAATTT
>NW_007266807.1:0-763 GCF_000164805.1 Carlito syrichta | reverse complement strand
CAGGGTCAGATGTGACTCATCTTTGTGTTTCTGATTATGCTTATTTGGTTTTTTCTCGTTTTTCTTGGTCAGTCTAGCTAGGGGACCATCAATCTTGTTTACCCTTTCGAAGAACCAGCTTTTTGTTTCATTGATTTTTTGTATTATCTTTTTGTCTTCTATGTCCTGGATTTGGGCTTTTATTTTGGTGATCTGGATTCTTCTGCTGAAATTAGGGTTTTTGTGGTCTTGCTTTTCCAGCTTCTTTAGGTGGCTTGTTAGGTTGTCAATTTCTGTTCCTTCCATTTTCCTCATGTGTGTCTGTAGGGATATAAATTCCCCTCTTATTACAGCTTTTAAGGCATCCCAGAGATTTTGGTAAGATGTTTCTTTATTTTCATTTTTTTCCAGGTATCTTTTGATCTCTGTTTTGATGTCATCATTGACCCAGGGGTTATTTAGCATCATGCTGTTTAGTGTCCATGTCTTTGTGGGTTTTGGGGGGACTTTGTTGGTGTCAATGTTTATTTTTATTCCACTGTGGTCCGAAAAGGTGCATGGCAGAATTTCAGTCCTTTTAAATTTGCTTATACTTGATTTGTGTCTAATTATGTGGTCGATCTTAGAATATGTTCCATGTGGTGATGAGTAGAATGTGTATTTTGTGGTCTTTGGATGGAGTGTTCTATAGGTATCAATTAAGTCCATTTGGTCCAGAGTCTCATTGAGGTTCCGGATCTCCTTGCTGATTTTTTGTCCTGATGATCTGTCTAAGGTTGTGAAT
>NW_007266806.1:0-818 GCF_000164805.1 Carlito syrichta | reverse complement strand
CCAACAGATTGGCTGTCAACATGCAAACAAAATGACAGAACACACAAGTGTCCACAGGCAAACACTATTACTTAGATTTTTAAAGAGTATTTGGGGGAAAAAAACTGTTGGGAAGTGACAGGAGACAGAAAAACATTCAAAGGTATGAGCTAAAATTCTCTCATGATAACTATGATAATATATTCCAAATTATTAAGTCCTTTTATACATAAAAGATGAGACAAAAATCATAAAATAATATGTGATTATCATTATACCAAAATAATAAGTAAAATAATAACAGAATAAGTTTTAAATTATACATAATTATTTAGAAAATTTTATAAACTAGTTGTGATGGCTTAAAACACGATCAGTGACCTGCATGTCCAGAGCAATCTTGGAAGTTCTACACAGTGAAACAAAGAAAAGGTGGATGGGCAGGAAAGGAAATCACAGACATTCTAGGTGCTCTCGGTTCCAGAATATTGTTTTTATATCACAACTGCCATTCTTCTCCCCAAGAAATTATAACCGTTAATATGTATGAAACATTCACAATTAGAGAAGTCTCTTAAGACACATTTTATTCTTATGAAAATCTATAAAAATTTGTATAATTATGCACACTAACCATTTAAATAATTAAATTCTAGGTGAGCTAAGTGGTCAAAACAGAAATGATAGTGACCAAATACTATGTAGTAGATGCCACAACATACCGACAAACAAACATGGTAAGTTGGAAATCACAAAGCGATACTGAAGGCTGGATGAAAGTTCTGGATTTGCTAGAAAGGCAATGGAACATTATCACAGGTTCATGATGGGACTGAAGA
>NW_007266805.1:0-571 GCF_000164805.1 Carlito syrichta | reverse complement strand
CACAACCCCACTGGGAGGCTCATTCAAGAGTCTGCCTTGTGTGAGCTCAAGAATCTGTGATTCTAACAAACACCCTGATCATTCTTGGGAGTTGGCAAATCTGTAAAACACTGGCTTGAGCCAAAGGATGCAAGTTGTTAATTGTTTGATTTCAGGCACATTGAGGTATGAATAAAGGAGACTTTTTAGGGACTGGAGGAGAAATAATTGCCCCTAAGTTATTTATTAACAACATAATTCAGCAAAGTCCTCTCACAGGCTTGGCAGTGTCCTGGTGCTAAAGATACTTAGTGGAACTGGGTATGAGATGAGTGCTGTATCTGACATAGGTACCCATATGGGAGAAGGATGTGTGCCTCTGCTTGGGGATTCAGGATTTTCACAGAGGACGTGGGCTGGGAAGTGGATCATTTGAGATGAGAAGAAGGCTGCTCGAAGGGTGGGCTCTTCCGAGAGGTGAGCAGGTATGAGGGCCAGCAGGAGGCAGAAAGGCAGGGGAGCACTGGGTTTCCATGTGGCTGGTGGGAAGGGTCAATTGGAATGAGATGAGCAGCTTTATCACCAGGAAGAC
>NW_007266804.1:0-802 GCF_000164805.1 Carlito syrichta | reverse complement strand
TAGGATGGATCTCTGAAAATGAAATTCGTGGACACAGGGCCTACTTTGTTTAAAGCCTTTTGATAACTGTGGTCAATGAGTGCCCCCAAATTTATACTAACAGACATATAACAGTCCATTGGTTTATAAAATTCCTTTTCTCCATGTGCTCACCAACATTGAATAATTTAGTGGAAAACAAAGCAAAAATAATTTGCAACCATATATTTGATAAAAGTTTAAAAAGTCACAAGTTTCATTAGTGTTTCTTTATTTTTTATTTTTTGAGTTGGAGTCTCACTCTGTCACCTAGACTGGAGTGCAGTGGCCACTCCAGGCCACCGCAGCCTCGACCTGCTGGGCTCTGGCGATCCTTCCGCCTCAGCCTTCCCAGTAGCCGGAATTACAGGCATGCGCTACCACACCCGGCTGATTTTTTGATTTATTGTAGAGATGAGGTCTCCCCTGCCCAGGCGGGTCTCAAACCCGCGGTCTCAGGCAATCCACTCACCTCAGCCTCCCAAAGGTATGGGATTACAGGCTGAGCCACCAAGCCCGGCTAATGTTTCTTTAACTACAGAGAAAATGCCATTTTTGTTTTCTAATTTTTTTTATTTTAAAGATGTGGGGCACAATTCAGGTTTAGATATTAAAGTGTTCAGAAAATGTTTTTTTTCTTTTTTGCATTTGCTTCAACTGCTTATTCAATGTTCTGAAAATATGTCATCCAATGTTACAGCTACTCACCATGTGTGACTATTAAACTTAAGTGTACGTTTGATGAAATCCAATTTTAAATATAGTGTCAGTTGATCAGGGTACG
>NW_007266803.1:0-636 GCF_000164805.1 Carlito syrichta | reverse complement strand
CAAAACCATCTCTACATGAAACACTCAAGAAAGTACTAAACACAGAAGAAAAGGAAAAAAGAACAACGTTCTTCACAAGAGTACAGGGAAAAGAATAAAATATACACGAACCAACCCCAAAAGCAAAAGAAAGCCAAAAAAAAAAAAAAAAAAAAAGAAAAAGAAAAAAGAAAAAACCAAGTGGAAGAACAATAACTCAATAAGAACTCCATGATAGGGATGAACTCTCACATTTCAATAATTAGTCTGAATGTGAATGGACTAAACGCACCACTGAAAAGACATAGAATGACAAAATGGATAAAATATCACCAGGCAACAATATACTGCCTTCAAGAGACCCATCTCACTAGAAAGGACATACACAGACTCAAAGTAAGAGGATGGGAAACAAATTTTCAGGCGAATGGAACACAAAAGAAAGGAGGAGTGGCGATCCTAATTTCAGACAAAATACCATTTAAGCTATCAAAAATTAAAAAAGATACAGAGGGCCACTACATAATGATAAAAGGTTCACTCCATCAACAAGAAATATCTATCCTAAACATATATGCACCCAACATAGGCGCACCAACATTCATAAAGCAACTTCTAGGAAAACTAAAGAAAGACATGGACTCTAACACCATAATA
>NW_007266802.1:0-793 GCF_000164805.1 Carlito syrichta | reverse complement strand
ACAGGAGAGGAGGGAATGGAACAGAGACTGGTGGAAATCTGTCTCCTCACATATTCTGCAGAATATGAGTGAGGCGTGCATGTGACAACTCGTCTCAGGCCAGAGAAAGAACTGCCCAAGATGAATAGCAGAAAAAAGATACATAAATTACATCACCAGGAAGAGTACCTATTCCCACCACCCAAACTGTGAAAGCTCAAGGCTCAGGGGACACTGAATACACAGAAGTGTCGGAAATACTCAGGTCTAGGATAAATGCTGCTACCAGCCTGCTGAATAAAGACTGAAAGCAACACCCAGAAGGATCAAAATGTTCATTGGTCACTTAACCAAACCCCAGAACAAAGTTCAAGAATATTTACAGAAATTCAAAAGTTCAGAGGTCCTGAGAGGACAACAATAGATTTAGGTTAAGAGCATGCTATTGAGAGACCCAAGAAACCAAGAAACTTATTTGCTGTAAAAGTAGCATTTAGTTCACTATATTTCATACATCCCCACCTCATGTTTACTATATATTTTGTGTATTCCTACCTCATATATTTTATGAAATCTTAGTACTTTAAATCCTACCTCAGACCCCGTAGAATTAGGCATATGTCGGGTTTTAAGCAGTGTTTGTATTTAGAACTCTTGAGTTAAGCATTGTCAGCTCCAAATTAGTAGACTAACTTCTGCTTTTACAACGGGATGTAAATGATAAAGCGATAAGCCCCTTTCAGACATTCCTACAAGGTGGCAGCAGACTCAGAGGCGCCAGCTGCTCTCTATCACCAGTTTTTATCCCAGTGAT
>NW_007266801.1:0-653 GCF_000164805.1 Carlito syrichta | reverse complement strand
AAAGATCTTTTTATTGGAAAATTTCGTATTTTCCTCTATGTGATGCAGAGCCATGGAAGAGGTGACATGATCAAATTTGAGTTTTTTATGAATCAAGCAAAGGATGGATTACGTGATGAAATACTATAGCAAAAAAATTAGGGAGTAGAGCTTAATCAGGTGAGTTAATGGAACACTATTTGGTCTTGGCTAGTGGCATTGGGAATACAGCAGAGAGGGATAGCATAAACCATTAGAGTTAAAGCTACAGATATTTGCATGCTACAGTAATGGCATATATTTTGCCTTCTGCTATATATAAATGCTCAGGTAGATATGATAATTACTCCCAAAATCAAAACAGTAACTTTTCAAGAAACCTAATGTGTAAGTTTGTTAAGGGAATGTCAACATTCTAAAAAAAATACATGGGTTTCTAGGAATCTTGTATTTGTTTTTTTCAAAGTGTATCACTTTGTTGGTAAGCTATTTCCATTTCTAGAGTGCCTTGAAGGAAACTTTAAAAATCAGTGGATCCTCTAACCATCTGAAAAGCTGTAGTATGCACACAGTATTTTAAAATGATTAAGCCTTACTTAATATTTTTGTCTGCAAGGCACAAGTCAATTCTAAGAAATTTTAGGACATATTGGCTTAAAGAACCCAATACATGG
>NW_007266800.1:0-732 GCF_000164805.1 Carlito syrichta | reverse complement strand
TTCTCTCAGTAAACCATATCTTTGTATAGAGGAACAGCACACTAACAAGGTGGTTGGTTAGCTTGTATGTTAGCATCACTATATGCTTTATTTTTATTTTTTGTATGAGAGTTGGTTCGTCTGTAGCTGTGGTCTATTGTTTTTATCTGTTTCAGTATAGGCCTCTCTCTCTATTTGTTGGTACACTCGTTTGTTTCTCTCCTTACTCCTCTATCTCTCCACTCCCCTCTTCAACACACTATCTGCTCCATTCTCTCCCCTCTGCTAACCACATTTTATTTCAGGGAATAAACCTACAGCCCTACTGCACGGACAGAATCCAGGGCAGTAGGAAGTGGGTTCCACATTATCCACACGCCTGTCAGCAAATACCAGGACATGCAGACAGATTTTGAATCACAGCTCTCCCCTTAAGTAAATTTCAAAAATGCAAAAAGGACCACCTCCAACCTACAGTGCAACTTCAGAATTTAACAAAGTAAGAGGACATACATAAAGAATAGGAGATTGAACAAACAGAAGTAAAACCAATCCCTTTACCCCTGAATAACAGAATTAAAGAAGACGGTGATGTGGAGGGAAGGAAAAAGTAGGGAGGGGGAAAAACCACACAAATGAAGAAAAACCAGAAGAAGAATATAGGTCTAGCACAGACCACTGGGAAATCAGACACTGAGAAAACAGATTCTGGAACACAAACAATGAAGAGCCCCCAGAATGACTGGTTAGATG
>NW_007266799.1:0-590 GCF_000164805.1 Carlito syrichta | reverse complement strand
TAAGACTTTGACTAAAAAAAAAAAAAAAAAAGGATTACATGGGAGACACACTACCAAAATCTCTTCCCTTTGTAAGAGTCTATGACTTTAATGTTGGATACCAAGAATGACAGGTGATATCAAGAGCCCAGTGGTTGACACTTGTCACTAGATGAGGACAAGGCATGTGTTAAATTGGATTTCACAGCAGTACTGTAGTTGAAAAATTGTCACAACTATAGCAACAATGTAACATTTCAGAGGCATTCACCAGAGTGTTCTGAATTTTTTTCTACTAGACTCTTGAAAGAATCTCTACTTGTAATGAATTTTTTTTTCTAAGAATCACAATTAAACCCTCATTGAATAGTTAATTTGATTTATTTAAAACTTCAAAAATAACTGAAAACCATAGAGTAAAAGACGGGCAGTCAGCTGCAAAATTTACCTTGCTGAAATTTCTTCATATACATATGAATATATGTATGCATATGGCATCTATCAAGTTGGAAAAAAATATGAAAAGTCAATATGGTCCAGAAAAACAAAAATCAAGTGATATGATGCCACAAATGATTATATTAGTGGCCATAAACTCCATATTAAAATTC
>NW_007266798.1:0-618 GCF_000164805.1 Carlito syrichta | reverse complement strand
GAAGTCCACTTCCCAGTATGCTCCTGGCTGGTCTCCTATAAGTCTGGTTCCTGGGTTAGATCTGTGTGTAGAGGCATTAGTTACTCGGCACTCGTCCACGATTTGTGCAATTTTGTGGTGTGAGTCTTTGATGGTTATTTTTGCATGGCGTATTAGGTCTCTCATTCTTTTTACTCCCATATGCGTACGTCTGTGCATTTTTGTGAGGAGCTGTTGTCCTAATTTTTCTGGTAGAATTACACTGCAATCTGCCGCTCTCCACCAACCGTGCAAACATTGCACCATTGGTTGCTGTTTGATCCAATTGAGATCTTCTTTTGTATACTCAGGAACACCTGGCAATGCTGGTGCCCCTGGGTCTGGCAGTGTGGTCACTAAGATATGGTCCACAGAAACTGCTGCCTCCTTTGCCTTAAGGTCTGCCAGGTGGTTTCCCTTGGCTACTGGCGTGTCCGTGGTCTGATGTCCCAGACAATGATTAATGGTCAACACCTTAGGTAGCCAGAGGGCTTGTAGCAGTTTAAGGATTTCAGTTTTATTTTTAACAGTCTTTCCTTCTGCCATCAGAAGCCCCCTTTCTTTATAAATGGCCCCGTGTATGTGTGCCGTGGCAAACGC
>NW_007266797.1:0-437 GCF_000164805.1 Carlito syrichta | reverse complement strand
AAACACCCAGCACCAGCCATGAGGGCTGAGCCAGGAACTGACGTCGGAGAGTGTCATCTGAGACAGGGAGACCCTGCACCACACTTGTATTTACGTTTTAATTTAAGAGTAATGTAATTGCAGTGACTCACTCTGCCTGTTACTTTAATTGTATCAAAAGGCAATTAATTTTATTCTCAAAAGACATTTCTTTAGATACTCCTGGAACTTTGTGCATAGAAAATTTGTGGCAAAGACCTATAAAATATTTACTGTGAGGAGAGTATTCAATTTCATATTCCAGTTTAAATTGGGGCTAGGATAAAACTCATAAACGATGTTGATTTAAACTATTTTTTTTAATCTATCAAAAAGCAATCACATTTTATTCAGATTACTTAGTCATCTAGAGTGTGTCATAGGTAAGGAAATAAAGGAAGCAAGTTTAATTCCGGGTG
>NW_007266796.1:0-536 GCF_000164805.1 Carlito syrichta | reverse complement strand
CACCCCCCTCCCATCCCACCCCCAGAAGAAGGGGCAAATACATACAACTATCTGTATGCAAAACAAAAACAAAGAAAGAAATGAAAACAAAATCTGGTAGACAGGCCCATTCCATTAGATTGTTGGGGAAATGCATTCTGGGACAGTCCTTCTGAGGCCGGCTTGACCGGCTCCATCAGAGTTGGGTTTTTTTTTTTTTTAATGGATGCATAATAGATATACATAGATGAGAAAGGACAGGCTAAGGTCGTGAAGGATCAGTCTGCCCCTCACCACAACGGGTTCTAGGGAGGCTGTGGGAAGGCTCCTCAGGCCAGCTTCCAGTGTCCTTGTCCCTGATACTAAATGCTGCATTGTACAGTGGCAGTGAGGGGAATCATTGGAGCCTTGTAGTGAGAAGCTAACTTTATTTCATCACAGGAAACTTGTTGCCTAGATTCTTTCAAAGTAAGGTATTATGAGATAGAAGATGAAGAGACAGGGAAATACTCAATGGCTGCTTTAAATAGGTGGACGAGCAACTGAAAACCATAGAG
>NW_007266795.1:0-710 GCF_000164805.1 Carlito syrichta | reverse complement strand
AAAGGAAAAGAAAAGAAAAATTGAGAGGGGGGAAGATGCAGATCAAACCCTCCCTAACACATTTATGCACAATGGAAAAATATTTTTAAAATAGATGAATTAGCAAGAAAGCAGTTAAAATTTTTTAATTTAAAAAGTAGCCGGGCTCGGTGGCTCAGCCTGTAATCCCGCGCCTTTGAGAGGCTGAGGTGAGTGGATTGCCTGAGCCCACGGGTTCGAGACTCGCCTGGGCAGCGAGACCTCATCTCTACAATAAATCAAAAAATCAGCCGGGCGTGGGAGCGCATGCCTGTAATTCCGGTTCCTTGGAAGGCTGAGGCGGAAGGATCGCTGGAGCCCAGCAGGTTGAGGCTGCGGTGGCCGGGAGCGGCCACTGCGCTCCAGTCTGGGCGACAGAGTGAGACTCCAAATCAAAAGAAAAAATAAATAAAATAAATAAAAAATAAAAAGTAATTGAAAAATTTAAAAAACAAAAACCAAAAGCAAACAACAACAACAAAAAAAAAACTGCCCTCTGTGGCAGGCGCTGTAATTTTTCCTCTAATCAGGTCTCTCCTGCAGAGCCAGCTCTTTCACTCTTCTCAGAGAATAGTGCAGGGAAGGAGGAGGGACAGTGGAGGTGGGTGGGGCTGCAGGCCTCCCCTCCCACTCTCCTATGGTAAAGGAGATCTCTGGTGGGGAGGTACGGAACTGTCTCTTCCCCAGGCATG
>NW_007266794.1:0-789 GCF_000164805.1 Carlito syrichta | reverse complement strand
TAAGGAAGGAGACCTCTCCTGGTGGTGGCAAGGACACCCTTTGTGGTCTCAAACAGCCCCTCAATTGGCTCCGACTTGAGCCTTGCTGTGGATCATGGATCCATACCCTCCCCCTTCTTGGCTCCCATCCAAGCTCAGCCACCCGATGTTACGAAGTGTCTCTCTCCTTTACAGAAGACTGTTCAGTCAGCCTTGCTGTGGGGAGATGATTTAGAAGGATTTCACACCTATTCAGTAGAAACTACAGGCTTTGATGATCAGAGAAGGGAGATGCGAATATCAGACTTTGTCTCCTAAGTCCCTGAAGGACCTTAAAACTCCTGTGGCACAGTATGGAGCAACAGTGCCATTTACATTAGCTATACTGGAAACTATTTCACAAGAGGCCTTGACTCCCTCTGATTGGCATATGGTTGCTAAGGCATGTTTGTCGGGCAGAGAATATTTGTTATGGAAGACCGATTTTTGGGATAGATACAAAGAGCAAGCTGAAAGAAATAGAGGAGATGAACTAAATAGGATTAATCTAGACATGCTTGTGGACCAGGAGAATACTCCTCCCAAGAGGCGCAGATTTTATATCCCCAAGCTGCATATGGTCAGATCAGTGGAGCGACATCGGGAGCATGGCGTCAATTACTGTCAGCTGGAGTTAAAACAGAGCAGCTTTCAAAAATACATCAGGGACCTGATAAGCGTCACCAAGATTTTGCATCTAGATTGTTGCAGGTTGTAGGTCGAATAGCGGTAGATGAAGAGGTAGGGACTCTTGGTAAAACAACTGGCCTA
>NW_007266793.1:0-737 GCF_000164805.1 Carlito syrichta | reverse complement strand
TTCAGCTTTCAATGGTATAGATGATTATCAAGAGTGGCCCAGCACATAGCTTGGGCTAGGCCACATTCCTGAGAGCCCAGCACGTACTTTGGACTGGGCTGCATTCTTTTAGGCTGGTTTTAGCTACAGTTAATGTAAGGTCTTTTTTCTACCTATTATAGAAATTGAATTTATTTTATTCATAGAAGGTATTGTAGAATAGGTCATACTACATCAAGGAATCATGTTAGTTCAAACATAATCAATCATGATATTTTTAGGTTTAATAAGAATATAGTTAACTTTAGAAATCTCATTGTCTCCACTTTCTACTATTGAAGTTTTGGCCTTAGTACATTTACAGTTTACATTTAGGTTTTAGAAGCTTTGCTGCTGCTAATCAGCTTTATATATTAGAATTAAGAATTGGAAAACTTTCATCGAAATTAGGATAGATATATAGGACTGTGGAATAGCCATTTTGTTAAGAGATTGTAGTCTATTGTTCCAAAAGGTGGCCCACCGTGAACCTTGGACTGGGCCACATCCTGTAGGGCCCAGTATGATCTTTGGACTGGGCCACATTCTTTAGAAAATTGGCTTAAGCTATAATTAAGAGCTTCTGTAGCATTGTGTAAGTAGTAAAGTTTAAGATAGTCATCATGGGTTTTGTGTGAGCTCTAGAAGTTATTAATTATCAGAGCATCATTAGGCTAGTAAGGATTGTTACACTGCTTTGAAGAACATTAACTAGCAAA
>NW_007266792.1:0-747 GCF_000164805.1 Carlito syrichta | reverse complement strand
GGCAGATCAGGGTAGTCAGCAAGGGAACCCATATCTCACAAGACAGTATGGAGGGGCTCCACAGGTGGTTGTGTGTGGCTTGGGGCCAGGTGAGATGGTGTAGCCAGGGAGGGAGCTGGGAGCTACACGTGGCTGGGGCCTGGGGTGAACAGCAGTGGCAGAGGGGCCACGGTAACCAGCCTTGTGTGGGACCAATGGTTTCAGGTCTTGGACCAATGCAGCTGGTGGTGGGTGGGGGGATGGGGAAAGGAAAATAAGAGTCTTTATATGAACTCACTTTTGGAGAGTCTCACAGTGTCACCTGTGCCATTGCCATCTTAGCAGAACTCCCTTTTTCATATTTCTTTTTTGAGTTGGAGTCTCACTCTGTTGTCCAACCTGGAGTGCAGTGGCTGCTCCCGCCCACCACAGCCTCAACCTGCTGGGCTCTGGCGATCCTTCCGCCTCAACCTTCCGAGTAGCTGGAATTACAGGTGTGCGCTACCAAGCCCGGCTAATTTTTTGATTTATTGTAGAGATGAGGTCTTGCCTGCCCAGGCGGGCCTCGAACCTGCAGGCTCAGGCAATCCACTCACCTCAGCTTCCCAAAGGTGCGGAATTACAGGCTGAGCCAACAAGTCTGGCTATTTCACATTTCAAACAAATTTTGTAAGCCTCAAGGACACTTGAAATAAGGCTCTACTCCAAGGCAAGTCATGCTATATAATCTGAAAATCTGAAACTAAAGTTATTTACTTATTTATATAC
>NW_007266791.1:0-759 GCF_000164805.1 Carlito syrichta | reverse complement strand
TGGACCCAAGTGAAACACAAAGCAACCCGTTGTAATTCGCCAGGTCGTCATCAGAAGCATCAATGAAATGCAAAAATGAAAGACAAGATGAAGAACGATCACACCTGGGTGGACGCTGCCTTTCTGGTAGGTAGCTCCCCCAACCCAGCAACCACACTTTCTGCAGGCTCCACTGCTCTCCTGGCAGCATCCTTTGGCGCCAGAGATGACAACTTCCTTCCCCAGCCACCACTTGCTCGCCCTGCTCTTGCTCTTTCTCATTCTGTGGGATTGGGTTCGTCCCTGATCCGTGCGTGTGTGTGTCTGTGTGTGTGTGTGTGTGTGTGTGAGTGTGAGTGTGTGTGTATGCCCGTGAATGCTCAGAGGTGTGTAGCGACTCTATGTGAGCCCACACCAGGAATCTCCATGAAACTTCTCCCAGGACTGTGCTCAGTGGGCTTGGCAGTGCATCTCCAGGGTGAAGCACTTGGTACCTCTTTCCTCTAGTCTCTGCTGCTCAGGAGACCTGGATATAGCAATTACCGCACACTTTCCACTCCTCCGCCCATTGAATTTTGTCAACAACTCTGTGCACTGTCTATGCGTATGTTTGGGATTTCTGAATCAAACATTGTATGTGAGTTTGTACGGCGTGTCTGACACGGATTTGTGGTAGGGGATATGCCTGTGGGACTAGGTGCCCGCTTCTGTTTTTCACGTCGTGTGCATGATGGGTGCACACTGATATGTGCCTTTTTTCATGTGGATCCTGTGCTGCTG
>NW_007266790.1:0-835 GCF_000164805.1 Carlito syrichta | reverse complement strand
TGATATAATAATCAGACACTTTTATGACAGATCAGCTAAAACAGAAAGCAACCTTGAGGGGCCTGGGAAACATTACTAAAAGCTTCTTTTGAGTTCTCTTTAGAAACAAGCACTGCAAGATAAGAGAAAAGTAATGAGGACATCTGGACAAAGGAGGCGATCACAGGACTCTGAAGAACATAAGAGCCTAAGATGGGAAAATTCCTGACTCATAAAGAAATATACACTTAAAGAAACTTTCTTGAGACTGTAATTTCGGACATCGGACTGAAAGTATCATTGTTGGCTTTATGAATAAGACTTGTTGTCTAAATGCCTATGAGAATCTTGGCTTATTTGCTACTATGCCTATGGGAATCTTGGTTTGTTTGCTACTAAGACCACTAGATGGTAACTTTTAAAAGATATGTATGTGAAAGAATTTCCTTTGTCTTGCCCCTTCATGAATGGTATAAAAGCTCTGTGTTAACTAACATTAGATTGTCATCTGTTCAAGAGGCAGGTGTCTGTGTATATGAACTTCGTCTGTCACCTATCCATCTCTCCTTCAGGATATCTCATGACCCTTGAGGGGCGGGTCCCCGCAATATTGTAGTCAAATAAATTCTATTTTATCAAACTATTTAGATATCTCTAAAGTGTTTATTGTTTACCGAATTTCAGTACTCTTATTCATTCAAAATTATCGCCTCTCCATATTTTGCTTTCATACACTAGTGTTTGCATTTTTGTATCTATGGAGCTTGGGAAGAGAAACTTGAGGATGTGGGGGTTGGAAATGTTTCTAGTAGGCTTTTATTCATTTGTTCCAAGCCTGAGGCATGAAGACGCTCAG
>NW_007266789.1:0-339 GCF_000164805.1 Carlito syrichta | reverse complement strand
TAATTCCAGGATCATCCCACCCATCTTATCTTTCCCCACTGCTCTCAGCACACCCCTCCATTCCGTCAAAACACAGGCATTAATGCAAGCCCACATGGTCTATAATACTCAATGGCAGATGACTGAACCCATTCTGTGGAATGTGATGGACTCTAGAAGAACTTTGCTACTCACAGTGTGATCCCTGAACCAGTAGTATCTACATCACCTGGGAGTTTGTAAAAATTTGCAGAATCCCAGGCCCTTGTCCAGACCTCAGGAATTAGAAATTATATTTCAATAAGAACCTTTGGTTGATTATTATGCATATTAAAATTTGAGAAATTTTTCCAAAGAGAT
>NW_007266788.1:0-552 GCF_000164805.1 Carlito syrichta | reverse complement strand
TATCTGACTAACTGTAGGTCAGTACCAAATCCAGGAAAATGACATGAGTGTAGTAGGGTTAACTAGACTACAGAAATTATTCAATTTTTTCACCATTTACATTGTGTGTGTGTGCATGTGTGTGTGGTCCTGTGCAATTTTATCACATGTGTATATTTGATTAGGTACCACCACAGCCAAGATTCAGAACTGATTCATCACCAGGATCTCCCTACATTAATATTTGTATCTCACTCCTCCAATCCCCCGTCCCTTGGCAACCAAAGTATTTTCTCCATTCCTAAAGTGATTATAGTTTTGTCACCTTAAGAGTGTTTATATAAATTGAATCAAATGGCATATTCCCTTCTAAAATTTTTTTTTATTTTAGATTTGGGGTTTATTTATTTATTTTACACACAAATGTGTGACATGTATAGGTAGTGAACATTGGGTCCTGTAGGTAGTTTCTGAGCCCTACCCCACCCCCATTAGCATCCCAGTGTCTGTCATTTGCATCCTTGTGACTGTTTGGCTCCCACATGCGGGTGAGAGCATATGGTGCTTAGTTTT
>NW_007266787.1:0-763 GCF_000164805.1 Carlito syrichta | reverse complement strand
CATTTAGATGACCTAAATATACACAGTCCTTATAAAAGGCTAATATTTTACTTAGACGAACCAAAGTATTTAAAAATACTTTTAATCTACTTATTTGGGGCTGAACTATGTGAATCCAATCAGGTCCCTCAAAAAGGAATCAAGCTAAGACACCCAGGACTGTCTCTGCTACAGAGGTCACAGGAGTTTACATATTTGTCATAGGCTAAAAGCAGTGATGTACAAAAACACTTATGGGCACACAGAAAACGTGTGCATAATAAACACACCCTGGCAGATAGCCAGAAAAACAATATGGATGCCAAAAGAGCAAGAAATGCTCATATGCTTCTCCTTTCCATAAAAGGATTATGTGCATGTGTACAGAGAACAAAAAACATGGACATTCGTATTTAATAATAAACAAGTATAACTATTTACATAGCCTCATTTCAACCTTTCAACAACTCTATGTGGTCAAGAAAAGTGAAATACTGAGGCTGGGAGAGGGCAAGTGAGTCACCATCATCACACAGGTACACGCTGCTGGTTGATATTTGCACTGGCTCTCCAGATTAATCTTACCTATGCTGCAAAATACTTTCAAGTTTTCAAAAGAACCTTGTTCAGACACAAGGTAAATTCTGCACTTAGTGCCATTATTGTACCAGTGAAAGAGAAACTAGTGGAATCATTCAGCTTGTTTATGTCATGTCCAATCGAGATTTTTAAGCTTTTACACAATGCTTAGCAGTTTAGTGCCTTTCTAGAGGGGTAGGGGGCG
>NW_007266786.1:0-654 GCF_000164805.1 Carlito syrichta | reverse complement strand
CATCACTGACAGGGGGATGTTCTCAAGTTTAAATTAGAAAGAAAAGCACTGCCTGAGAGAAAACTCGAGATAAAAAATGACTGGTCTTCCCTTAAATTAAGTTTGATTGAAAGTTATTTCTGCATCCAGGGGGAGCCTCAGTCAGTTTTTCAGTATGACCAGCAAATCAAAGGGAAGGCTTCCCAGGCAACAGGAGAACACAGGCCCTGCATATTGCCTGGGGTGGACAGAGCTTACTGCCAGGGAGTGCTCACTTAGAGCAAAGACTCCTGTCCTCCACAGCTCAGACTCCCAGCGGTAGCAAGGGGACCTGCTGGCTCAGTGCTCCCTCCTGGCTTGAAGGCTGCACTCCTGAAATGGATCCAGCTCTCCAGGGAGCAGCCTAGGGTGTGTGTACCCATCTGTGTCCAGGGATCCTGGGGTTTTCCACTCCCCACCCAGCATCGCTCAGGGAGATGCAGATGACCTGTTAGGCTAGTACGTGTGTCCCCACGTAGGCTGCATGTGGGCCACTGTGCACCAGAGAAGGGAGTTGTGGGGATTGTGTGAAGGGGACACCTCAATAGCATCTGCTACAGTGGAGGACAAAAGTCTATGGTTATACTCTGTGGAGCTGCTTTATTTATTTAAATACATAAATTAAATTAATAAATA
>NW_007266785.1:0-791 GCF_000164805.1 Carlito syrichta | reverse complement strand
AGAAATAAATCACGATGATAATAAGTGGAATGTAATGTCCTGGACTTCAGTTTGTCAAGTACATTTAATACATTAACTTTGGCCGGGCTCGGTGGCTCAGCCTGACATCCCAGCACTTTGGGAGGCCAAAGTGAGTGGACTGTCTGAGCCCGTGGGTTCGAGACCCACCCGGGCAACTTGACAAGACCTTGTCTCTACAATAAATACAAAATTAGCCGGGCGTGGTAACACGCGCCTGTAGTTCTGGCTACTTAGAAGGCTGAGGTGGAAGGATTGCTGGAGCCCAGCAGATTGAGGCTGCGGTGGCCGGGAGCGTGCCACTGCACTCCGGTCTGGGCTATAGAGTGAGACTCCGACTCAAAAAAAATACACTCACTTAAATGCAAACACAGGAATACTATTGCTTTTGAGAGACTAATCATATCTATGATGCAAGGAACATTTATTGAGCACACACGGCATCCTTAATTATTCTGAACCCTCATCAAGTTTTTATTTATTTAATCCTCATAAAAACTTTATGAAATAGGTACAGTTATCATCCCTTTGTTGCAGATAAGTAAAGGGTAATTAACCTGCCCAGTGTCATGTTGCTGTGTGAGCTGGAACTGGAACTTGAACCCAGGAAGTCTTGGGCGTAGCTTTCCTGATACATAAATCTAAAACCTGGTCAGTACACCCAAAGCAAGAGAGCCACTGGTTCTACCAATCTGGTAGCTTTTTTTTACTATGATTACTGCTTGGGAGAAGAAAAAAAAATAGTCATTGAAATTTCACTAGAGATTAAACAT
>NW_007266784.1:0-706 GCF_000164805.1 Carlito syrichta | reverse complement strand
CACTCCTCCCTCTGGCAGTCAGACATGCTCGGGTGACTTGTTCTGGCCAGTGACCGACGTCGCTTTCCGGTGGAGACTAAGACCACTGTTAGTTTTGCCACGCTCGTTCCCTCCCTGCCCACCAAGGAACCTGCAATTCTCTAGTGGCTACCAGGGCAACCTGGGTTCCTAGGTGAGAATGACGACAACTCGAATAGAGCACTCCTATGAACATCAAAGTATATTATCTAAGAAAGAAGTGTAATGCAAATTTAAACAGCAGATATCTAACACTGAATCATACACGATTTTCAGCAATGAAGAGCCTAGCCCCTCAAGTAAAGAGAAAAATTAAATCAAGCTATTAAATACAATTTTTGTTTATCTCTGATTTTAAGATAATTTTTTTTGGTTGAACCACCATGTCCGTCATTGATTTTAAGATAATTTTTAGAGAAAATTTTCCAGTTAGATAATTTTGATACTTTTTTATACGTATGTTATCTCATTTCATTTGCACTTTAGGAAAATATCAAGAATGGCCCTGCACTTCGCTAGTTTCCTGTTGAATATGTCTCTGGTTCCTCTGTCTTTGATCCCGCATGTTTTATGGGTGCTGTGTGGATATATATATATATATATATATATATGCTTCTTTTTAATTTCAAGTTTGTCACTCGGTGAAGTTTAGGCTTCTATTGAATTTCTTACCCAAGTAGTTAACGTG
>NW_007266783.1:0-594 GCF_000164805.1 Carlito syrichta | reverse complement strand
GGACTGCACCCATTATCAGCTCTGAAAGAAATTACAGAAAGACAGACCTTCACCTCTCAGCCCCCCAAATAATTATGGGATCAAAATATCTCTAAAAAATAAATAATTAAGGCATGATAGCTAGCACAGGCTAGACATAAATAAATTTCCCATAGGTAGGTTTTAAAAGGTGTTCAAACATTTCTACTGCAGGCCAAGTGACAACCTATCCCACCCCTTGACAAATCCAGAAAAAACTCCATCAGATGTAAAACTAGGACAGTACAACCTTTTAGTTTGCGGGTTAGGATAATAATCACTAGAAATCCTTTGGAGACATGAGTAAACTAAACATAGGCATTTGGTATTGCATCACTCAGGATCCAATTCCCTAAAATAGCATTTGTTAAACCTTTAAAATTGTTTAACGGTAGGCCTCTGACGGAAAGGGGGAGCCACAAATGTAAATACTCATAAATGTTGTCTATTTGGAACAAATTTTAATCACAGTTTATGAGTTTATTTCCCTAGACACTTCTTGGACCAGAAAAAACTCAAACATCCAAGGGGAATAAGTGCTGCTAAAAAAATAAAGAAAGGAAGGACCCAATCAAC
>NW_007266782.1:0-840 GCF_000164805.1 Carlito syrichta | reverse complement strand
GGGGGGAAAATTGGGGAGAAATTAAGTCTTTCCACTAAAATCTCAAACAAGACAAAAGTATTCACTTTCAGCTTTTCTATTCACCATAATAATGAAAGTCCTAGCCAGAACAATTAGGCAAGAGAAAGAAAGAACATCTAAACTGGAAAAATTACCCTTATTTGCAGACTACATGATCATGCGTTTAGAAAAACCTAAAGACTCCACCAAAAAAATCTTAGTATTGTTAAATGAATTCAGTAAAGTTGTAGGGTAGAAAATTAATGTAAAAATTAGTGGCATTTTTATACACTAACAGCAATCGATTTAAAAAAAGAAATTAAGAAAGCAATTTTATTTACAGTACCTATATAAAAATAAAATACCTATATAAAAATAAAATCTTACCAAAGAAGTAAAATATCTTTACAAGAAAAACTTAAAACACTGATTTAAGATGCTAAAGAGACATTAATATTTTAACAATGTTTGTACTTTCCAAAGTGATTTACAAATTCAATGCAATCTCTATCAGAATTCCAATGGCATTTTTCACAAAGCTAGAAAAAAAACCCCTAAAATTTGTATGGAACCACAAAAGACTCTAAATAGCTCAAGAAATCCTGAGCAAAAAGAACAATGCTGAAAGCTTCACACTACCTGATCCCAAGTTATATTACAAAGCTACAGTAATCAAAACAGCATAATACTGACATAAAAACAGGTTCACAGACTAGTATAATAGAAAATTCAAAATAAATCCATACACTTACAATCAACTCACTTTGAATAAAGGAGAATATATGTAGGGGAAAGTCTGTTTAATAATGGGACTGGGAAATGGAACATCCACATGTAGAG
>NW_007266781.1:0-791 GCF_000164805.1 Carlito syrichta | reverse complement strand
CGTGTTAAAAACTGTCAGTGGGATATAAAAATAGTAAACGAAAATAGCAAATAATTATGCTGTGAATATTATTTGACTTTTCATTAGATGTAAGTGTTCATTTCTTAGACATGAATATTTATTTTAAGCAGGCAGAGTGGCAAAATATCAACAACATGAGATTAGGGTCTATAGACCAGCAGAGTTCTTCAAACAGATTTAGCAATATACCTTGAACACATTGTCATGTTTTTAAGCTACAGTGTCTCATTTCTGCAGTTGAGGGAAAGATATTCATTTATCTGTTGTTTTGAGGATCAAATGACACATTCAGGAAGTAACTTAGATGAATAATCTAGCAGGGGTGAACTTTTTGTTTTTAGATACTCAACTCGAATCAACCTAATGAAAGTGTGAGTCACAGTGACATTTCTTTCCTTGCTTAACAATAAATCTATGGACCTAAACAATCACTAGAGATGTAAGAAGATGGAAAGGTAAAGGAAATCTTTAAGTCTTAACACCATTTCTTCCGCAGTTTGTTAATAAGGACAGCAGTATAACTTTCATGAATTCCAAACCTGGAAATTGTAATATTAAAAATACGTAAGGATCAGCTGTTCAGCTATTTGCATACGCGCAATGCTTTATTCTTCAGAATGATTCCACCCAATTTAAAAATAATTAGTGTTACGGTATGGCATTGCATTTTTCTATGGTCTTGGCTCTTTGGTCTTCCATTGGTTAAGGTTTGGCAGGTGGCCAAAGTTGTGTAAAGTTCCATGTCCATTATTGGTTGTGCATCAGAAGGA
>NW_007266780.1:0-611 GCF_000164805.1 Carlito syrichta | reverse complement strand
TATGAGCAGTGGAAAAAGCATGCCGACAGGTGTATAGCCTCAAACGGAGAGTCCTTTTGAAGGTAACTGAAGGTTACACATGCAAGAATAAAAACACAATTTTTTAAAAGTAAAATTCTGGTTGTGGGGGGTTTCCGTTTTACAGTTTTCTAGTTAAACAAACTCATTGAGGTGCAAACTGGGCTTATCTCCTCTCCTTCATTAAGTGGCATGAACATGATAACAAAATTTTTTTTAAAAAAACTTTTAGACCAGTGTGAACCCCAATAACCAAGAAGACAGGAGAGAGGTCATGAACACATTTTTTGAAAAATGAAATAATTAAGAAGAGTTTCCAGAGGAGGAAACCCCAATAGTCCAATGGGAAGAAGTCCAATTGCTGTGCCCAGTCCCTTGGAGGTTTTACAGTGGGTGGAAGAAAAACAAACAGATGATTCCCTTCCCTCCACCCCTATGAGGAGAACCGGGCATGCAGCTGCTCTCTGGGAGACCAGAGACTCATGCTCTGAAGAAGCTGAGAGGGAGAAGCTTTGGGAGCAGGAAAAATGGGCCCAGGGCAAGAACAGAAGGATGCACAAGGTCAAAGGCATTGAATCTAATATGTCAGGGCT
>NW_007266779.1:0-759 GCF_000164805.1 Carlito syrichta | reverse complement strand
GGGAGGAGAGAGCTTCAGAATGGAGCAGGTGGCACTGGGGTTCCATCTGAGCATCTGCTATCATCATGGGGACATTGAGGGTGGGCTCTGATGTGCAGGGGCATGGGAGTACACCTAAATAAATGCAGAGGACATAGAAGGGCAGCTTCCCGATCTGGGAATGCTGCCTAGGTTGTCCTCCTTGGTCATGAGTGGGTCACATGTTATGGGCCAACTTCCCCATGAGAAGTGTGTTGGGGAGAAGAAAACACTCCATCCTCTTCCTCTTCTCTTCCCCACACACTGTTTCTACTTTTCACAAGCACGCATGCAAAGTTGACATAAAATGGTGAGGTCAGGTGACCTGGAGTCCCTCTGTGTATCTTCTCACACTGCAAATGTGGGGATGAAACTGCTGGGCTGCAGCAAGGACAAAATGGTGTAGGAGCTCTGGAGATGGCTCTGGTGACATTTGAGTGAGGGATGAGGTCAGAAAAGGACAGATCAAGGGCTGCTGGGTCATGGGATATTTCTATGTGGCCTGGTGGCAGGGTCAGTTCTTCTTTGACTCATTTCAAAACCTGAAGTTTTCTCTAAGAATACTCTTGGAATCTGCTGGTAGACTCTGAAGATCTTCAGAACTTCTCAGAGATGTTCTGCTGAGTTTGTAAAGTCTGCTAACCTTGGTGACACTGCTCAGTAGGACACTTTTATGAGGCTGCTGTCTCTCAAGCCAATTGAGCAGATTTTAACCCATGGACATGTGACTTCTAGTGCAGA
>NW_007266778.1:0-762 GCF_000164805.1 Carlito syrichta | reverse complement strand
GGCAGTGTAGCTGGTGGGGACGAACATGTCATTCCCGTGTCATGACTTGGGATACACTTCCTGTGGTGAAACACAAGTTCCTGCCGGCGCCTCCTCCCACCTAATGCCCAACTACTGCCTGGGCTGTGTTCCTAGGTTTGAGAGATCCAAGTGTCAGGATTTGGGCTCTGGGAGTGCAACTTTGAAGATTTGAAATCAATGTGATGAATCCTGTATCCAAGTCAGGGAAACTACTTTCATGCTAGCAGCAAATAACTAGGCTTCCTTTTGATTGTTGAACAAATTACTGGCAGCTGAGAAAGAAGAGCCATACAAAGTCATCTTACAGCTGACTCGTTCTGCAAAGTTCGGAGAAAGTAAGTGGTGAAAACTGTCTGGCAAGGAATGTGAAGGGTTCAGGAAGTTAAAAAAGGCTACCACCATCTGCTGCCTATTGTTATTACAATACATAGAGTAGTACCTGGATTTTACGCAAAATCAGGGAGAGAAAACGGAAACCTGGTAGGATAAAGCCACAGTCATACTGAAAATGTGAGCACACAAGCAGACACACACTCATACGCTATGTAAATTTTTTGTTTCTTTTCAGGGAAATTAGAGTGTGGACTTCCCAGCTAAGTGCCCTTCTCCTGAATACCAAGGGAGTTGACCACTAGCTCAATAACTTCCAGGTGATTTTTTTTTTTTTTTGAGTTGGAGTCTCACTGTGTTGCCCAGACTAGAGTGCAGTGGCAGCTCCCGGCCACTGCAGCCTCGACCTGG
>NW_007266777.1:0-719 GCF_000164805.1 Carlito syrichta | reverse complement strand
GCTTTTTTGCTATTTTATTTTATTTTATTAATTAGCTCTGATAAACAATCTTAAGGGGTAGGACATCTCAAAAATATACCATCAGATTGGATTTCTATTGAGAAGACACCTCATTGACACTACTGGAGTTTTGTGATGGCATCATCTTCCAATTAACCATGATAGCACTGTTGGTCAGGTGCATAGAGCTGGGCCTCTTCAAACACTGCATGTCCTCGGCCCTTGATGAACCAGATGCTTATTTACCTCTTCTTTCTCCAACACACCCTGTGCCTTTGCCTCGAATTCTCTCTGTTGACTTGAAGCCAATCCAGTGCAGTGGAAAGGGCAGCCAAACTTCCCCACATTATCCTCTGAGTAGCTGGAGGCCAAGTGCCCTTCAGAGATTGGTGACCATGAGCTCAGAGGCAATGTGGAAGACAAAGTAAGTGATGTGTCTGTGATATAGCAAGAAACAGAGGGGTTGTGTGTTTTCAATTGTGGATCACAGACTTTTATCCTCTTCACATATGTGCCTTTAACAGGGTTATCCCACCCTACTCTCCTAAGGGTGGGTGTGCCCTTTCTCTGGGGCCTGTGGGGTGGACTGGACTGGACTCATCCCAGGAGGCAGCATCTTCATACATCCTGATACCATGTGGCATGTGGTCCAGTCTCCCCTTTTACCAAAGTTGCGGTCTCCTGGGACCCATCTCTTGTAACATGGAACACTGTGGAGA
>NW_007266776.1:0-817 GCF_000164805.1 Carlito syrichta | reverse complement strand
ACAACAATGTACGATAGACGTGATTTTACAAAGAATTGGAGGAAAGGATAGATAAGTCCAACAAGTTCATGTGGAAACAATTGGTTTGCCACAGGAAAACATACAAAAAATTAGATTTCCTTTTACATCGTTTGTAACCAAGTGCAAATGGATTAATGTCTTAAAAAATATGGCTCTCAGAGAATACCTTTTTGACTCAGTAGTAAGGAAAGATGGCATGTTACTCAAAGCATAGGTAATAAAATATTGCTAAAAAGTACTGAGACAAAATTACAGTATCATATATAGCAAAAAGAAAAAACGATGCAAACAAATTTAAAAGAGAAGAAAAATATCTGGTGAAATTACTTGCAACATGTATGTCAAAGAATTTCTGACCAGATTATAGAAAAAACTCGCATACTGATTTTTTTTTTTGAGTTGGAGTCTCACTCTGTCGCCCAGACTGGAGTGCAGTCGTGGCTTCTGGTCACCGCAACCTCGACCTGCTGGGCTCCGGCGATCCTTCCGCCTCAGCCTTCCAAGTAGCCGGAATTACAGGCATGTGTTACCATGCCCGGCTGATTTTTTGATTTATCGTAGAGATGAGGTCTCGCTGCCCAGGCGGGTCTCGAACCCGCAGGTTTAGGCAATTCACTCACCTCAGCCTTCCAAGGTGTGATTTTTTTAAAAAAGACATACCAAATAGAAAACTAAGGAACATAAATACAGTGTGGAAAGGAGGAAAGACTTATGTTGGTGACCACCTAAAGATGTTTAGGAGAGAAATGGAAATCAAAGCAATGAGATACTGTGTCTTGTAGAAATTTAGGTGGTG
>NW_007266775.1:0-752 GCF_000164805.1 Carlito syrichta | reverse complement strand
TTTTGGCTTCATTTTTTGTTGGAAATTCTCAGAGTACCATACAGCATAGAGGCAGGAAAAGCCACATGGGCTTGTTAATAAGCCACTCAATGCAAATCATAGGAGATAGGTGGGTGTGATACTTCAGTTATGAGGTCAGTGCAGCACCAGTCTTATGAGAAAGTGTGTGCTACATGAGAGTAGACACATGTGTTGGCTAAATTTCCCAAGTCTCTACTACTATGCTTTAGGGTCAGCCATGAGTCCACTTTATATGCATTTCTATCATAGTCATCTTAAAACAGCAGATTCTCTTTTCATAACAAGAATGATAAACATAAAGGAGAAATGTTGTGCATGATGATACAGGGAACAGTGACACAAGGTCATCCTATGATCACAAGACACAGAGCAAAGTAAAGACTAATGACACCACTGGCAGGAAATCAGTGGGAAAATCCAAAGTTGGTATAGTGAAAATAAGTAAAGAAGTCTTTTTATCTCAGTGAAGTGTTCTAATGCTTTCAAATATATCTTCCACGTTATTTCCCATAATTTAAAAGAAGGCCAATCCAGTGGTGCTTTCTCATTTTTCTTTCTTGCTGTTCCTCCATATTTCTTCAAACCACAGTGGGTCGAAGCTCCCATTGTCAAGTGATTCGAGCCTCTGTACTGATTAATCAACCTACATAGAAATTTAAACGTCTACTGAAGTTCTATTGCAGAATACTATAAGATAATAATGGAGACACTTGAACTTGAATATGTTGCAT
>NW_007266774.1:0-675 GCF_000164805.1 Carlito syrichta | reverse complement strand
TCCGAGCAGCGCTATTTATGTAGAGATGAGGTCTCGGCCAAGTTGCCCAGGCGGGTCTCGAACCCTCAGGCTCAGGCAATCCACTCACCTCAGCCTCCCAAAGCGCGGGATTACAGGCTGAGCCACTGCTTCCCATTAATCTAATCTATTTCGCCAGCAAAATCTCCACAAACACAAGACACTGAGAGTGAACATTCAGCGGGCATGCACTAGTAATGCCGTATTCAGTGCTCACAGGCAGCATCTTTTCTGATTGGTTGATCTCCATGCCACATGGAGTTAAGTATTTTGATCCTCACACATTTCACTGTTCTCCAACCCAACCTCCCCCCCCCCAAACAACCTCCAAACGTAACCAGGCACGGTGGCATGTGCCTATGGTCCCAGTTACTTGGAAGGCTGAAGTGGAAGGATCCCCTGGGTCCAGCAGGTCGATGCTGTGGTGGCCATGATCGTGTTCCTGTACTCCAGCCTGGATGACAGAGTGAGACTCTGACTCAAACAAAAACAACTCATCATCAACCAGGCACAGTGGTTTGCTCCTATAGCTACTTGGGAACCTAAGGCAAGAGGATTGCTTCAGGCCAGGAGTTTAAGACTAGTCTGGGCAAGACCCAGTCTCTTAAAAACAATCCTGAATGTTAAGATAGAGAAAAGATGACTTAGAAGTTGGAG
>NW_007266773.1:0-606 GCF_000164805.1 Carlito syrichta | reverse complement strand
AGGCTGGAATGTGCAGTGGCATGAGGTGAGCTTGCCCCTGGGCTGACGACTCATCTGCCTCAACCTCTTGAGTAGCTGGGACTACAGGCCCGCACCACCACACAAGCCTGGCTTATTTTTTCTGACGTTCTGTAGAACAGTGGTCTCATCATGTTGCTGCCTAGGCTGGTCTGGAACTCCCAGGCTCAAGGGATTCTCCTGCCTCGGCTTCCCCAAGTGCCAGGCTTAGAGGCGTGAGCCACTGTGCCTGGCCACGAATAAGCTGGCGTATAGCCACCTGCGATCCCGTGTGGAGCTAGCAAATGTCGTCAACCTGAAACCTCTCTTTGTAAAAGGGGAGGATCATGAAAGCGTGTACATGAAACATTTTGAAGTAAGTACACTCAGGGCTGGGTGCGTGGGTGGCTCACGCCCACCAGCCCAGCACTTTTGCCGCTGAGGGCAGAAGGATCGCTGGAGCCCAGGAGTTAAGAGGGCAGCCCGGGCGACGCAGCCAGAGCTCGTCTCTAGCCCCCCGCCATCGAGAAACAGGAGTCAGGCATGACGGCCCACGCCTGTCGTTCCCCTCCTCAGGAGACCGAGGCGGAAGGATCACCAGAGCCCAGG
>NW_007266772.1:0-438 GCF_000164805.1 Carlito syrichta | reverse complement strand
AACAAACCCAAAATGGCATAAGCATTACAAGTCATCAAAATTGACAAGTTGAAAAACTGTTTTGAGCAGTGGAAAATTGCTTCAATAGGTGTATTGCATCAAACAGCAAGTACTTTAAAGGTGATTGAAGTTTAAACATGTGGGAATAAATACACAAATTTTAATAAATCTGGTTCCTTTGGGATTTTCCCTCATGAATAATAAGCATTTTGCTATTTAATGATTATTTGATTTTTCATCCTTAGCAATCATATTATAGGAAGATATTTTACACATATGAAAACTCATAAATAACTTGCTATGGCCAAAAAACTCTGTTAGCAAAACTGAGATTCATAAGGCACATTGTGCTCTTAATGTGAAACCACATATGAACATGTTACATTGGTACTACAATGACAAAACTGAAAACATTATTCTGCACAAAAGAACTGTATA
>NW_007266771.1:0-632 GCF_000164805.1 Carlito syrichta | reverse complement strand
CAAAACAATCCTTAACAAAAAAAAAAACAGGAGGTATCACACTTCCAGACTTCAAACTTTTACACTAAGGCTACAGTAATAAAAACAGCCTGGTATTGGCACAAGAACAGGCTCATAGACCAATGGAACAGGACAGAGATTCCAGAATCAAAGCCTCAATTCCTCAACCAACTCATCTTTGACAAAGCCTCCAAGAACAACCACTGGGGAGAGGAGAACCTATTCAGTAAATGGTGCTGAGAAAACTGGCTGACCACATGCAGAAGATTGAAACAGGACCCCTACCCATCACCATACACAAAAATTAACTCTAAATGGATCAAAGACCTAAACATAAAACTTCAAACTACAAGAATCATAGAAAATTCAGGAGACACCCTGAAACTGGAACTGGGAACCAATTCCTATTCAGAACCCTAAAGGCTGATACCTTAAGAAATAAGACAGACAAGTGGGACCTCATAGCAGGAGGACAGTCCACAGAATGGGAAAAAATATTTGCCAAAGGTATATCTGACAAAGGCCTAACATCTAGGATCTACAAGGAACTCAAATGCACCGAAAGGAAAAAAACAAACAGCCCCTTTAAAAGTGGGGAAAAGACATGTATAGACACTCTCAAAAGATACAGC
>NW_007266770.1:0-322 GCF_000164805.1 Carlito syrichta | reverse complement strand
CAGATGAAAGTACACAAATGCAAATCTCAGGTGTATTTGACATTGAGATACCCAAAGCCTCATGAAAACCAAAGCAAATATAATAAAATCACTTAAAATGCTGGACTGGCACATACCATGAAAAGGTAAACATTCTAGGTGAGTGCATAAAAGTTTATTGTCACCAAAACTAATAATAAAAGACCTTCGATTTTATCAATGAAATACATAACAATTGGAAAATGCTACACTACTACTTTCATAGTTGTGAATCTGAAGACCATCATCAGAAAACTAATAGTTACCTGACAAGCCCACCTGTCTTCCCCCAACTCAAGAGAAG
>NW_007266769.1:0-474 GCF_000164805.1 Carlito syrichta | reverse complement strand
TTACAATCTGTTCATAAAGGCCTATGACCTCATGGAGATGACAAAATACCCATGTGAGATGGAAATCAAGATATTCAGGGAGATTCCAAATATTGAGTACAATTTTCTTGCTTAGTAATTCACTCAAGCATGAAATATGCTTCCCCAAAGGAATCAGAAGTCACCTTTCATACCAAAACCTTTGGAAAGACATTGATGAGAACAGATCAAATAGTTCTAAAAATTGTTGTAGTAACTGGTAGGAGACAGGGCAGTTAAAATGGTCTCGCTGATAGAACAAGAATAAAAGGTTACCAGAATTCCAGAGATTTCAAGTCAAAAAGGTTCCCAGAGGTAAATGAAGCCATGAGAGTCAGCAGCCCACCATGGTAAAACCTGCAAAAGCATTTCACAGTGGTTAAATGATCATAGGAGCCATGGAGAGAGTATCAATAGATGAGCATCCCACCAAGGTCTTATTTGATTTTTATATCC
>NW_007266768.1:0-732 GCF_000164805.1 Carlito syrichta | reverse complement strand
GGCTGAGGCGGAAGGATTGCCGGAGCCCCGCAGGCAAGGCTGCGGGTGGCCCGGGAGCGGCCGCTGCACTCCAGTCTGGGCAACCGAGCGAGACTCCAACTCAAAAAAAAAAAAAAAATTTTAAAAAGTTGCTTAATGAGCAGGTATGTGTTCAAATAGATGGGGTGATCTTTTTTTTCTATTCAATTAAAAAATTTTAGATTTGGGGGGTATACATGAGTACATGTCAGATGGACATATTGTTTAGTGGTGGGAACTGGGTCTCAGGCAGCCCATTTCCCAGATAGTGAACGTTGTACCCTGCAGGCAGTTTCTGAACCTTAGGTCCCTCCCCCCTTATTAGTGTCTGCAGTGCCTGTTATTTCCATCCTTGTGACTATTTAGCTCCCACGTGTTTGGCTTTCTGTTTCTGAGTCAGTTTACTTAGGATGATGGTCTTCAGCTCCATCCATGTTGCTGCAAAGGACGCAATTTCATTCTTTTTCATGGCTGTATAGTATTCCATGGTGTATATATACACCACATATTCATTATCCACTTAGTTGATGGGTATGTCAGTCGATTTCACATCGGTGAATTGTGCTGCAGTGAACACGTGCGCCTAGGTGTCTTTGTTATGTTACAACCTCTGTCCCATTGGGTAGATACCTAGTAGTGGGATCTCATGGTAGATCTACTTTTAGTTCTTTGAGAAGTTTCATATCACGTTCCATAGAGGATGTCTGAACTTAC
>NW_007266767.1:0-464 GCF_000164805.1 Carlito syrichta | reverse complement strand
CAGAGACTCAAACTCAAAAAACCCCAAAAAGTCAGATTAGTGTGTGTTACCTTTATCCAAATTTAGCATCTAGACACTTCAAAGCTGTCAGGGTTGATTGGTTTGCCTAGTATCCACTGCTCAATCCTTACAATTAAATGTTGTAATAAAAAAAATCATGGCAATATAGTCTCTTTCTAGCATCCACTTCCAGACTTGTTCAGCTTCTGCCCATTACCCAGTTCCAAAGAAGCTTTTACATTTTTAGATATCTGTTATAGCAGCACACTGCTCCTTTTCACTAATTTCTGCCTTAGACTTTCCAGTTGCCATTGAAAAATATCCAAGACTGGGTAACCTATAAAAAAATTTATTTCTCAGTTATGAAAGGGTGGAAGTTCCTGATCTAGGCATCAGCAGATTTAGTTTCTGGTGAGGCTACATTCTCTGCATGTAGGATGGCACCTTGAATTCTGTGTCTTTGT
>NW_007266766.1:0-502 GCF_000164805.1 Carlito syrichta | reverse complement strand
TAGTGAACAGGAGGGGTGAGAGTGGGGCATCCCTTGTCTTATTACAGTTTTTCAGGGGAGATGGTTCCAATTTTTTGTTTGTTTAGGAATATGCTGACTGTGGGTGTCTCATAGATGGCTTTTACTATTTTGAGGTATGTTCCATGTATGCCTAGATGTTTGGGAATTTTTATCAAGAAGTGGTGCTGGATTTTATCAAAAACTTTCTCTGCGTCTAATGCTATAATCGTGTAGCTTTTGCTTTGATGTCTGCTGATGTATTTAATTATATTTATGATCTTGTGAATGATGAACCAGGCTTGCATCCCAGGGATGAAGCCTACTTGGTCATGTTGGATGATTTTTGAGAGGTGTTATTTAATCCGATTTGCTAGGATCTTGTTGAGAATTTTAGCATCTATGTTCATCAAAGATATTGGCCTGTAGTTCTCTTTCTTTTTAATCTCTCCATTAATGTCTTGATATCTGGGTTTGTAGTTTGAGATCAGTCATTCTGGGGGCT
>NW_007266765.1:0-740 GCF_000164805.1 Carlito syrichta | reverse complement strand
ACAGGTATACTCCCAGTAAGGGGATTGTGGGATCATATGGAAGATCAAATTTTAGAACTTTTAGGAACTGCCACCGTGATTTCCATAGAGGCTATACTAGTTTACACTCTCACCAATAGTGTTCCCTTTTCACTACATCCTCTCCAGCATCTGTTATTTTTTTGTGTTATTGATGATGGCCACTTTGTAATGCGGCTGTTTTTTTTTTTTTCTTTTCAGCACATTTGAGATCCTTATAGATCCTTGATGTTAGGCCATCAAGCGAGCAGGGAGACAACCCACAGAATGGGAAAAAATATTTGCCAACTCCATGACATTTACTTCAATTTTGTAGGTATTAAGGATTTCTGCAATATACTTTGGAGGGAGACACTGTCTTTTATTTTATTTTATTTTATTTTATTTATTTTTTAGTTGGATTCTTTCTCTGTCACCCAGACTGGAGTGCAGTGGCCACTCCCGACCACTGCAGCCTCAACCTGCTGGGCTCCGGCAATCCTTCTGCCTCAGCCTTCCAAGTAGCCCGGCTAGTTTTTGATGTATTGTAGAGATGAGGTCTTGCCAAATTGCCCAGGTGGGTCTCGAACCTGCTGGCTCAGGGTCTCTTTATTTTAAAGCTATAAACAGACATTGTTTGCTCCTAAGGGAGAAAATGTCTTTATCACCAACGTTTCTCTCTATACAAACATTCTTGAAAACATAACCAAAAGCACATGAATTTGTCTTCTCACAAGATATGA
>NW_007266764.1:0-798 GCF_000164805.1 Carlito syrichta | reverse complement strand
TGGAGATTGACTGCCAATGTGTATGGGGTTCATTTCAGGGTCAAGAAAATGATATATGGTTAGGTAGATCTTTGATCCATGATAGATATAAACAAGTTTGTGAATATAATATCAACCACCGGATTAAACATTTTAACTGGATAAATTTTAGGTTGAAAAAGAATGTACCAAGAAGAGGCCTTAAATAAAGAGGACTAAATTATCAACCATATTTATTGGCACTTTGTGTTTTATCAGACTAAGCTCAGCTTTATAACCTAGGATCCTTGTATTAAGCCTGTAAAAGTGTTTCTCGTTTCCTACTCACTTTCAAAAACATCATCTCCTCTAAAAAAAAAAAAGAGAAATGAGAATAACTTCAGCGAGGACCTGTAACAGTGCTGCTTTTTGTTAATAAAGTACCTTCTATATCAATCCATCTAGTGTAATTTCTTAAGGTAACAGTCAGGTCCAAGGAAATCTTAAATCATCCAACTATTCCTCAATCAGAAAAGAATTTGCAGGTAGTTACAATCAACTACAATAGCAAACTCTAATATATATATATTATTTTGCATCTAGATCAATTTTAATCAATTATTAAATAATGAAAACAGAAAACATTTTAAATACAAACACTGACCTTGTTTCTTTTAACCCTTCTTTCTGAAATACTTCCAATATCTGCTTTGTTGTCACTGATAAGTTGTGGTATTTCACTAGTGCCTAAAAAATAGGCATAAGTATCCTAGATTATTGTATGGAAGCATACAAAATGAAAATGCATGTGAATCATGCAATTTTTTTAGTTTTACTGGA
>NW_007266763.1:0-690 GCF_000164805.1 Carlito syrichta | reverse complement strand
CCCACAAACAGGAGAAAAAATTATGTACATTATTTGAAGATGAAGAATTCTCTTTCTCATATTTCCTGATGAGAACACACAAGAGCCATTTCAGCAGCTAGAAAAATCTGCAAAAAATGCTCCCAATTATGATATTAATGCACATCCTGCCTTTAATGTTTTATTTTAACATTTATTTATTTTATTTTTTAAAAAGAGAAAATTATATATTTAGATTTTTCATGATTAATTATCAGTTGTATCTCATGGAATATGAGGGAGGACCTCCTCTAAAAAGTAGGAATTATCTTTTGGAGGACAGGCCCCTCATAGGACAGGATTCCCCAGTTAGGTAAGTGTTCTAGGAACCCATCAGAATCAGTGTGCCAACTAGCATTGTTGTGAGATTCTGCATTGTGGAAGAATTGTCCAGAGTTGTGGAAAACAGGTTAACTGATTCTGCCACCATGACAACACACCCTGCCTAACCTGTGCTGAGTGATCAGCAGTTTTTGAACAAAAACAGTATAATCCCCATGCCCCACCCTTCCTATTCACCTGATCTTGCCCTGAGCAACTTTTTATTTTGTTTCCCTAAATGGAGAAAAGTCCTCAAAGAGAAATGTTTTCCAATGTAGAAGAGGTGAAACAAAAAACAGGAAAAACAGTAAAAAGCATCAAAATTGTGATGAATTAAACTGTTGTAAGCAG
>NW_007266762.1:0-767 GCF_000164805.1 Carlito syrichta | reverse complement strand
TATGAGTTTTTCAGAATAACTTCTTAAAATGTTCCACCACAGCAGTCTTATAAATTCTGTTTAATTACATCTGTAAATATCATGTGCAGTATAGCATCCAATAAAGAAAAATCAAATTGTCTTCAGGTTGTATGTGTCCTTTTTTCCATGAGTCAAAAGGATGTTTATTCCACAGCAATAAATTGTCACTTGTTAATAAAGTCTGAATTAAAGTGACTTATCTACTACAGAAACAGTGACTTTTCAACTTTCGTGGGTCTGGTTTAGTTTTCTGTGGCCAAGATGGTGGCCTGCTGACAGAGCTTCTGGAATGTTTTTCCTCGTTCTTCCCCCTGGCTGCAGCGGGGTGAACTCTCTTATCAAAATCACTTCCCCAGAGCACGTCAGGGCCGAATCCTTCCTGCTTCCTCTTTTTCTAGATGGACTGCATGAGTCTGTCTGCTATAAACTGGCCACGTTCTAGCTGCCATGGTAGGTTTTTTTGCTGTGACATTGCAAAGCAAATATTTTTTTCCTTTACTGGGTAGATAAGAAGAAAAACAACAATAGCAACAACAAGGGGCAGTGACAGGAGGAAACATCCCTGTGGGGACACTGCCAGTTCCTCTTGTGTCTTATTCAGATACATCTGGCCTTCACTATCATTGCAGACAGCCCAGAAAGCCCAAAGAATACCCCCCAGGGCCCTTTCACCAGCCCACCTCCCCTCCCACAGTGCCAGAGAAGCTTCCTCTTGTAGGTTCCAGAGAGCGTCTCCACTCTGCAAA
>NW_007266761.1:0-717 GCF_000164805.1 Carlito syrichta | reverse complement strand
TTGCCAAAGGCTATTATCAATGTAAGGAGACCTTTGACAGATTCTCTTGGGTTTTCAAGGTACACCATCATGTCATCTGCATAGAGAGATAACTTGACTTCCTCTTTTCCTATTTGAATACCTCTGATTGCCTCCTCTTCTCTGATTGCTTTAGCCAGGACTTCCAATACTATGTTGAACAGGAGGGGAGAGAGTGGGCATCCTTGTCTAGTTCCAGTTTTCAGGGGAATTGGTTCCAATTTTTGTCCATTTAGGAGTATGCTGGCTGTGGTTTTCTCGTAGATGGCTTTTACTATTTTGAGGTATGTTCCCCATATGCCTAGATGTTCAAGGGTTTTTATCAAGAAGCGGTGCTGGATTTTATCAAAAGCTTTTTCTGCATCTAGTGATATGATCATGTGGTTTTTGTTTTGACATCTGTTGATGTATTTAATTACATTTATGGTTTTACGAATATTGAACCAGCCTTGCATGCCAGGAATGAAGCCTACTTGGTCATGATGGATGATTTTTGAGATGTATTGCTGAATCCGGTTTGCTAGGATCTTGTTGAGAATTTTAGCATCTATGTTCATCAAAGATATTGGCCTGTAGTTCTCTTTCTTTGTTGGATCTTTACCTGGTTTGGGTATCAATGTGATGTTGGCTTCGTAAAATGATTTGGGGAGAGTTCCATCTTTTTCAATCGCCTGGAATACCTTCAGTAGGATTGGTATG
>NW_007266760.1:0-752 GCF_000164805.1 Carlito syrichta | reverse complement strand
TATTTATTTTATTTTTGTAAAGACAAGGTTTTGCTATCGAAAGGGTGTAAGTCGAAGTCAATATAGCCAAAAACTTGAATCCTTCCTAGGAAAAGGAGCAAAGCATTGCAGGAGGGTGTTGCAGCCAGAACCCGGATGCAGTATTACAAAGGCTACTCACACCGGGTGCAGTGGCTTACACCTGTAATTACTCCCAGTACTTTGGGAGGTGGAGGTGAGAGGATTGCGTGATTCCATTGGTTCGAGACCAGCCTTGGTAACTCAGCGAGACCTCGTCACTACTGTAAGTTTTTTTAAAAATTAGCTGGGTATGGTGGCACATGCCTGTGGTTCCAGCTACCTGGAAGGCTTAGATACAAGGATGGCCTGAGCACAGCATGTTGAGGAGGTGGTGGCCATGAGTGTGCCACTATACCTCATCCGCCCTGGGTAACAGAGTGAGACTCCTATAAAAATAAAAATAAAAAATAAAAGACCGCTTACTTGTTCAGAGACACAGATAGAAAGTGACGACCAGTTTTGTGAAGGCTGGCAGTACATCATATTGCCTTCTTCAGATAGTACTGAATACGAATGTGTAAGCTGTCTGATGAAAAATTTTAGACGTTTGTGCAGGGAGTGGAGTTGGAAACACTTTAATTAAATGCATGCAAAGATAAAAGACATGTAAGGTACGGGGAGCAGTGAAGAAATGATTCCCCAAAGAGTCCTTTTTGATTAGCTGATACTGACTTATCCCAGCTTTGAGGAGC
>NW_007266759.1:0-704 GCF_000164805.1 Carlito syrichta | reverse complement strand
TCTCACCTCCACTTCCCAAACGGGCTGCAATTACAGGCCTGAGTCACTATGCCCAGCCTGTTCATGTTTCTATCACTATGATTTTAATTCTAAGTGGAGGTCAGGGTTTGGTAAAGCTTCCCTACATTATTGGACTGTGCGTTTTATTCTTTTTCCGAAGTAGGTAAGACTGTAGGATAGAGTGTTCCTAGTGGTTCTCAACCCTGGAGGCTTATTAGCATTAACAGAGAGCACTTAAACCTTCCCATGCTCAAGCTGCATCCCAACCAATGAAGTGGGAATGGTGGGGACTCAAGCATCTGTACCCACGCATTGCATGGGCTGCCCCCATGATTCTGCTTGGGTACCAGAATTGAGAACCATTTTACTAGATTCAACTATCGCAAGAAACTTTGGGCTGCTGTAAGAAAACATGCAGATTATTGAATCAAGGTGGCCCTGTGACTATCTGATCAGTTCCCACCTGAATGTCAGATGTCCTGGAGCACAGAGATGTGTCCAGAATAGCCACCTGACTTGAAAAGCTACATAAGGTCCTCTCGAGAAGAAAAGGAGGCCACAAAGGGCCCAGTTAAGAGGGTGGATGGTTTCCCAGCATTGGAGTGTTTGCTCTTCCCAGACACCCCCAAACATGGAAGAGAAATCTGAGATGGGCAGGGACCAGGGGCACACACCCCTGCTGGAAGAGCCTCACTCACCAAACA
>NW_007266758.1:0-320 GCF_000164805.1 Carlito syrichta | reverse complement strand
CACCTAACTCCAGTCAGAATGGCCATCATCAATAAAAAATAGCAGATGTTGGAGAGAATGTGGTGAAAAGGGAACACTTTTACGCTGTTGGTGGGAGTGTAAACTAGTGAAACCTCTGTGGAAAGCAGTGTGGCGATTCCTGAAAGTTCTAAATATTGACCTCCCATATGACCCCGCAATCCCCCTACTGGGAATATACCCTGAAGAACTCAAATCACTCTATAAAAAAGATACCCGCGTACATTATGTTTATCGCAGTATTGTTCACAATAGCAAGAACCTGGAACCAACCATGCTGTCCATCAAAAAAGGACTGGAAT
>NW_007266757.1:0-635 GCF_000164805.1 Carlito syrichta | reverse complement strand
ATATATATATATATATATATATATATATATATATATCCACACAGCACCCATAAAACATGCGGGATCAAAGACAGAGGAACCAGAGACATATTCAACAGGAAACTAGCGAAGTGCAGGGCCATTCTTGATATTTTCCTAAAGTGCAAATGAAATGAGATAACATACGTATAAAAAGTATCAAAATTATCTAACTGGAAAATTTTCTCTAAAAAGTATCTTAAAATCAATGACGAACATGGTGGTTCAACCAAAAAAAATTATCTTAAAATCAGAGATAAACAAAAATTGTATTTAATAGCTTGATTTAATTTTTCTCTTTACTTGAGGGGCTAGGCTCTTCATTGCTGAAAATCGTGTATGATTCAGTGTTAGATATTTGCTGTTTAAATTTGCATTACACTTCTTTCTTAGATAATATACTTTGATGTTCATAGGAGTGCTCTATTCGAGTTGTCGTCATTCTCACCTAGGAACCCAGGTTGCCCTGGTAGCCACTAGAGAATTGCAGGTTCCTTGGTGGGCAGGGAGGGAACGAGCGTGGCAAAACTAACAGTGGTTTTAGTCTCCACCGGAAAGCGACGTCGGTCACTGGCCAGAACAAGTCACCCGAGCATGTCTGACTGCCAGAGGGAAGG
>NW_007266756.1:0-559 GCF_000164805.1 Carlito syrichta | reverse complement strand
TAGATTTTGCCACGACTCGAGGAGGCACACGTGAATCATCCATACCGAGGGTTGCGCTTTTTTTTTTCTTTTGAGTTGCGGTCTCGCTCTGTCGCCCGGGCTGGAGAACGGTAGCAGGCTCACGGCCACCACAGCCTCGACCTACTGGGCTCAGGGGATACTTCCATCTCAGCCTGACAGATGGCTGGAAGTACAGGCACGTGCCAGCGTGCCGGGCCGAGAGGGTCACGCTTTTATTCCAGAGGAATCGGGGAACGTCACGGCAACGCTAAGCCAGATGGGACCGGCGTGAATGCTATAGGTGACGTGAATGTTTACGCCGGAAAGGTTTCCGATTGGTTTTCCGATGCGTTTTCTTGCCTCCCACCGAGATAACGGGGCCTCCTTTCAGGCATAGGGAAGTTCTTCTTCACTATGTTTATAATACCGATGTTCGTATGTTTAAGCCGTCACGCTCTATACCCCATGTGTTATTCGAATTCCTGCGCTCGTGACTGAGCCTATCGAGTGTGACAGCCAGCGGAGGGAAAGAGGCAGAGTCGCGTTTCCGTGAAGGCGG
>NW_007266755.1:0-587 GCF_000164805.1 Carlito syrichta | reverse complement strand
GATTTCTCTCGCTGTCACCCTCTCACTCTCCCTCCCTTACCAGGCGGTTACAGACCCTCTTCCCTCTTTCTGTAGCCGCTGCTCTAATAAATCTCTTGGCCTCAAAGTGTGTTGAGTCTCGCTGCGCACCACCGCCTTTCAGACCTGGTAGCATATCCTGCTCAGTGTGTGCTGAATAGATGTGCGTGGAGGGGGCATTGTGTACAAACCCAACCCCAGTCAGTGTCTTTCCAGCAGTGATTTTTAATGGAAGAGCTAAGCGTGGGCCATGCTGTTGTTCTTAGGCCTGGGGCTCAGGCTACTGCAAGGAGACCAGCAGCTCCTGCTGTGCAAAACACTCTGCCCTGCCTCAAAGAGGAAGGCACATGGGGTGGAGAAGAAGAACAACCATCTCAGGTCTCTTCGTGGTTCGGTCAATTTCATGGAATAGTCCTTGCCAAAAAGTCAAAAGTTGCTGGCAGAGGACTCAGGCATCTATCAAAACCAGCCAGCCCAGGCTGAGGCTCTCTTTCAGAACACAAATCACTCCCTGGCAAGTCAAGAAAGAAAGAGATGCATCTGAAATCAGAACACCATGGGGAGGAAGG
>NW_007266754.1:0-765 GCF_000164805.1 Carlito syrichta | reverse complement strand
TTGGGATTGTTTACCTTTAAATATCCATAAATACTTCAGTCTTCATACAAGTCAGTAGAAAGATCATCTATTCTGTGTATTCTTCCTTTTTCTGTAACATCTAACTTTACTTGGTGATACAACAAATTAACCTCTAGAGGGTATAATTTTTTCAAATTACAAAGAGGCGATTGTATCTTTCTTTTGTAAAATTTCACCAATGCTCTATTTACTAAGATTTATTTTTGCCTCCTATTCTTGATATGTGAGAAATCTGAGAAAAAAAATCCTTTAGTGTGCACAATTGTATTTAAACACAAATAATGTCTTAGAATTTTTACACTTAGGATTTTCAAAAGAGTGAAAAGTCATTGGAATTTTGCCCTAAACTATCGTGTGCTTTATTAATTTAACAAACTTACTGGACATGCAGTATGTGACAGATAGTGATTTAGGTAATGGAGATACAGCAGTGAACAATAGAAAAAATTTGTGTTCTCATAGAATCTGTCTTCCAGAGGAGGAAGACAGTTATCAAAGAAACTCCTAATATGTCATATTAAAACTCCTAATGACATATTGAAACACCTAATATGCCATACAGTAATAAGTACAAAGGAGAAAAAATATATATGAGGTTAGGGGGATACATGGTCAGGGAGGACTTCACTAGGCAGGCAAAATTTGAACCAAGACCCAGAAGAAGAGAAACGACATGCCATCCAGTGTAGCCCGGTTGTTACAAGCACAGTCTTGGCAGGTGGAGAGGTCTGGTGTGTTGAGGAA
>NW_007266753.1:0-819 GCF_000164805.1 Carlito syrichta | reverse complement strand
GCTTATTTGGTTTTTTCTCGTTTTTCTTGGTCAGTCTAGCTAGGGGACCATCAATCTTGTTTACCCTTTCGAAGAACCAGCTTTTTGTTTCATTGATTTTTTGTATTATTTTTTTGTCTTCTATGTCCTGGATTTGGGCTTTTATTTTGGTGATCTGGATTCTTCTGCTGAAATTAGGGTTTTTGTGGTCTTGCTTTTCCAGCTTCTTTAGGTGGCTTGTTAGGTTGTCAATTTCTGTTCCTTCCATTTTCCTCATGCGTGTTTGTAGGGATATAAATTCCCCTCTTATTACAGCTTTTAAGGCATCCCAGAGATTTTGGTAAGATGTTTCTTTATTTTCATTTGTTTCCAGGTATCTTTTGATCTCTATTTTGATGTCATCATTGACCCAGGAGTTATTTAGCATCATGCTGTTTAGTGTCCATGTCTTTGTGGGTTTTGGGGGGACTTTGTTGGTGTCAATGTTTATTTTTATTCCACTGTGGTCCGAGAAGGTGCATGGCAGAATTTCAGTCCTTTTAAATTTGCTTATACTTGATTTGTGTCCAATTATGTGGTCGATCTTAGAATATGTTCCATGTGGTGATGAGTAGAATGTGTATTCTGTGGTCTTTGGATGGAGTGTTCTATAGGTATCAATTAAGTCCATTTGGTCCAGAGTCTCATTGAGGTTCCGGATCTCCTTGCTGATTTTTTGTCCTGATGATCTGTCTAAGGTTGTGAGTGGTGTATTAAAGTCCCCAGTTATTATGGTGTTAGAGTCAATGTCTTTCTTTAGTTTTCCTAGAAGTTGCTTTATGAATGTTGGTGCGCCTATGT
>NW_007266752.1:0-709 GCF_000164805.1 Carlito syrichta | reverse complement strand
TATGAGTCAGGCCTCACTCTGATGCCCAGACGGTACTAGAGTGGTACAATCACACCTGACCACAGGGTAGACCTCCGGGGCTCAGGCAATCCTCCCAAGCGGCTGCAACGAAAAGCCTATGTCTCCAAGCCCAGCTCATTGATGACATTTTGGAGATAGAGATGAGGCTGCCTGATGTTACACAGTCATGTTTCAACTCCTGGGCTCCAGCAATCTTCCGTCCTCAGTCCGCCAAAGTGCTGGATGACAGGTGGGAGATTCCATGCCTGGCCTACCCTTAGCGGGAGTCGTTTTGGTCCACAATGAAGTGTGCTTTGATTGCGGGGATACGCTTCCTAGCTGTCCATAGCCAACGATTTAGCTTGCTTCCCTTAGGGTTCTATGAGTTTCCTTTACTTCTCACCACCAACATTCACCACTCAACTTTGCGGAGAGCACCCTGGCATTTGTTCTTGCCACAGAGTCTCCTTGAAAAGTAGCCAGACCTGTGAGTGAGAATTTCAGAGTGCTGTGATCATAGACAGTGCCTCTACTGCGAGGAAAACCTTCTCCAAACCCATGCGCGGGAGCCAACGGGAAGGACAGAGACCCACTTCTCTTGGAGTGACATCCATGCTTCAGGGGTGGGTGCTGAGTGAGGCCAGGTGTCCAGGTCCTAACGGGTGATCGCCACCAGCATGTAACCTCTGCTCTACAAGAAAAGCAGCGG
>NW_007266751.1:0-732 GCF_000164805.1 Carlito syrichta | reverse complement strand
CATAAATGTAAAACTTTTAAACAAAATACTAGCCAGGTGAATTCAGTATGTTAAAAGGATCATTTATCTTGATTAACTGAGACTTATTTCTGAGATGTAAGCATGCAAATCAATCAAGCAATCAAGGACAAAAAAAGTTGATCATTTCAATTGATACCAAAAGCCATTCAATGGAATTCAGGAACTATTCATAATAAAAACTCTCAACAAATTAGTCCTAGAAGAAACATACCTTAAAACTTTTAAGCCTATTAATGACAAAATATCATTATATAAAATGGGGAGATTTGAAAGTCTTTTTATCTAAAACCTGGAAAATACAAATATGCCAACTTGTAACACTTTTCTTAAATGTAGTAGTGATATTTCCATTCAGAGAAATCAAGCTAGAGAATTTTTTTAAAAAGCATCCAAATTGGAAAGGAAATAAAACTGTCTTTATTTTTAAATAATTTCTTTCTTCCTTCCTTTCTTTCTTTTATTTTCTTTTTCTTTTTTTTTGGTAAGACTGGATCTCACTCTGCTGCCCCAGCTTGAGGTGAAGTGTTGTGATCATAGCTCACTGTAACAATGAACTTCTGTGCTCAAGCAATTCTCCCACCTCAGCATTTCAAAGAGCTAGAACTACAGGTGCATGCTACTATGTCTGCCTAATTTTCCTTTCTTTCTTCTGTCTTTTTTTAATTTTTAGAGAATAGGTCATGCAGTATTGCCCAAGCTGATCTTAAACTC
>NW_007266750.1:0-445 GCF_000164805.1 Carlito syrichta | reverse complement strand
TTTTTTTTTTTCGAGTGGAAGTCTCACTCTGTCACCCAGACTGGAGTGCAGTGGCCGCTTCCGGCCACCGCAGCCTCGACCTGCTGGGCTTCGGCGATCCTTCCGCCTCAGCCTTCCAAGTAGCCGGAATTACAGGCATGCGCCACCACGCCCGGCTGATTTTTTGATTTATTGTAGAGATGAGGTCTCGCTGCCCAGGCGGGTCTCGAACCCGCGGGCTCAGGCAATCCACTCACCTCAGCCTCCCAAAGGCGCGGGATTACAGGCTGAGCCACCGAGCCCGGCTGAACATTTCTTCATGTGTCTGTTGGCTGCTCAGAAGTCTTCCTTTGTGAAGTGTCTGTTCATATCTTTTGCCCATTTTATTTTATTTTTTTTGAGTTGGAGTCTCACTCGGTCGTCCAGACTGGAGTGCGGTGGCTGCTCCTGGGCACCACAGCCTCGC
>NW_007266749.1:0-870 GCF_000164805.1 Carlito syrichta | reverse complement strand
TTTGTTATTAATTTTTCATTAAAGATGGAGTCTTGCTCTGTCACTCAAATTGAGGTGCAGTGGTGTGATCACACTCCCTGCAGGCTCAAACTCCTTGGCTCCAGCCGTCTTCCTGCCTTAGACTCTCCAGTAGTTGGGCTAAGGGCTTATGCTATCACGTCCACTATTTTTTTTAATTGTGTAGGGACAGAGCTACCTAGGCTGGTCTTCATCTCCCGGCCTCAGGCAATCTTCATACCTCAGCCTTCTAAAGCATTGGGATGACAGGCATGTGTCACTGTGCCACACTAGATATAATGCCACACCAGACATAATTGACACTGAGTTTGATGGATGGAAACTGAAACTCAATAATATGTTTTGCATATATTATGTATTTGTGAAGTTAACAAGAAAACTATAGAAATAGTGGCAATGTTTGTTCCTGTGATGTTGAATTAGTGCTTCTGCACACGTCTATTGGGAGTTTTGTGACATAATATGGTAAGATTATTATTCTAACTTATTGCAACCACTGTATTTGTCCTCCTTCATTACAAAACTGTAGGCAGTCTTTGTGTTGTGGCCTAAATACTTTGATGCAAAGAAGACTTTCAAATGAATTATCTTCATTGGTACTAATAGAATAAAGGTGAATTACTTTTACTTGAAAGTATTATTCTCCTTGTTCAGGTTGGTCATCCCAGCTTTCCATTTAACATTATATTCATCATAAAAATCAACCAAATACTTAACAGTTCTACACTGAGGGACATGATTACATATCCCACTGTATCTGACCAGAAGATCCACTGTCTGATCCTGGAAAGGATATGTGTTAATTTGCTGTGTTTCAGATTGGAAGTTTGCATGTCAGAAATCAGCTGAGGA
>NW_007266748.1:0-760 GCF_000164805.1 Carlito syrichta | reverse complement strand
TCATCTCTACAACAAATCAAAGTTAGCTGGGTGTGGTAGCGCGTGCCTGTGATTCCGGCTTCTCGGAAGGCTGAAGCAGAAGGATCGACAGAGCCCAGCAGGTCGAGGCTGCGGTGGCCGGGAGCGGCTGCACTCCAGTCTGGGCGACAGAGTGAGACTCCAAATCAAATAATAATAATAATAATAATTTTAAATAATAAGACATTTTCATACTAAAAAAAGTGATAGAAATAAAATATTAACTAAATGATAAATAAGATTTTAGTTTCATAAGGTGCCACTAATTCAAATCATTTTAAGAAATTGTTTTCCATTGGCAGTAGTGATATATTGCCAGGGTAGGGGGAAAGGGACACAATATCAATAAAGGTATCTGATCTCAAACCAGGTGAAGTGGGAATCAAAGGGAGGCTCAAACTTTACCTCTATGATGATCACTTGTAAGCCAAATCCTGAATTGTACTTCACATCTTTAAAATTTTTTAAAGAAGGAAATTATTTTGCCATACACAAAATCAGTCTTTTGCAGGGACTTGGGGTGGAGACAGCAGGAGGTAACTGCTAATGGGTACTGGAATTCTTTGGGAGAGGGAAAAATTGTTCTTAAATTAGTGTGTTTATTATTCAACTTGTGAATATCCTAAAAATCACTCAATTATTTACTTTAGAAGGGTGAATGTTATGCATGTGAATTAGATCCCAATTTTTAAGTGGGGGTAAAAAAATGGGTGGCATAAGCATCTATAAATTAATGTCCCCC
>NW_007266747.1:0-864 GCF_000164805.1 Carlito syrichta | reverse complement strand
TGCCGGAACCCAGCAGGTCGAGGCTGTGGTGGCCGAGAGCGGCCACTGCACTCCAGTCTGGGAGAAAAGAGTGAGACTCCAACTCAAAAAAACAAAAACAAAAACAAAAAACTAAGATATTACAGCTGATTCAAAGGAGAATTCAAAGCACCATAAGTATTCAAGTCCTTTAAAAAAGCAAAAATAAATATTAAAATAGTTGCAAAACTGACATTTTCGCTGGGAAAAAGAGTGGCATCAAGTGCCCTTCCATTTAATTGTCTATGATCCTGTGCCTTGCCATGTAACAGCTTGCAGAACTGAAAAAATTCAAAGACAATGAAAGTTGTGAAAAGTCTAGAAGAGTAATATATTGTTTTTCTTTGTCCATTTTCAAGTATTTCACAATTTTTTCCTGAGAGTAATATTTTAAAAAATTGAAACAAAATTCACATTCTATGCCAAAGCATACATTAAGAAAGCAAAGTACAAGAGTAGGGAAGCTGTATGCCTCAGAACTCTTCTGTCTAAGGGTCACAGTGCCTACTCGGTGCCTAAGGGGCCCTTGCCACAATTAACAGACTGGAGTAAAAAATCTAGAGTACTTATGCTCAGACTAAAAGGATAAATTACTCAAGTAAAAGTACTGATTTGGAAAAAAAAGTGGTTTAAAGAAAAGATCATTTAATGAATCTTATGGTACACAAGATCAACAATAGGGCATTTCCATCACAAAGGGTGAATTCTGGGAATTTCACTTTAATCTTGACCACTCAAAAACTTTATTTCTTCTCAAAACTGGCATCCAGCATCATCTTCTTAGTAAAACCTAGCCTGTTAATGTCAAGAGAGACATCACTCTTTATTCTTTTGTGATTTACACTG
>NW_007266746.1:0-384 GCF_000164805.1 Carlito syrichta | reverse complement strand
GAGCATTTACACTTAGGCATGGTCCTCTAAGTACTGCTTTAGCTGCTCCTCACAAGTTTTATGTTGTGTTTTTGGATTATTCAATTCATAATATTTTATAATTTTCCTTTTGATTTCTTTTACCCATAGTTGCTTAGAAATGTATTTTTAATTTCTGAATGTTTGAGTATGTTTCAGGTAGCTTTTAAATATTTAATTTAATTCCACTGTGGTGAGAAAACATACCATGTCAAATTTCCAGCATTTAAATTTTATTAAAATATGTTAGTGGTATCACATGTGGTTGAAAATTCCCTGTGCACTTAAAAAGAATGTGTGTTCTGCAGTTCTTTTGTTGTAGCCCTGAGTTGCCATCTGGTAACTCATTTCCTTTCAATATGAAGA
>NW_007266745.1:0-662 GCF_000164805.1 Carlito syrichta | reverse complement strand
TGCATGCTGTCTAGAGAATCACTACCATTGTTATAAATAATCTCTGCTGCTATGGATTCTGGAGCATACTATGTAGAGTAGCCAATGTAAGAAGAAATTCACAAATCAGTGCATATAATTCAGTGCATATTGGTTGAAAATCCCTAATTCAAAATTCTTGGGACCAGAGTGTTTCAGATTTCAGACTGTTTTTTTCAGATATTGAAGTAGTTATATTATACTTATTGAGTTTACCTAATCCAAAAATCCAAAATCTGAAATTGTTCCAATGAGCATTTTCTTTGAGCATGACCTTTGAGTGACATGTTGGTACTCAAAAAGTTCAGATTTTGTAGCATTTCAGATTTTGAGTTAGGGGTGCTCAATCTGTATTTCCTTGTGGTCACTGACTTGAGGTTCATATTTGAACAATAACTTCAGATGTACAGTCACATAATTTATCTTTGCACTAAGATTACCTCCATTCTCTACTACCATGTAATCTACATTTAAGTCAGACCTTAAACATACCTTTTTAATGTATTGTCAGTTTTTATAGATAAAAAAATTATACAGAAAAATTAATCAACTCAGTAATTATCTGCTTAAAGATGAAGAAAGTAATATATGTTCACAGTAACTTTTAGAAACCTTGGCAAGATTCAGGTGGTATTAGGGAATGG
>NW_007266744.1:0-676 GCF_000164805.1 Carlito syrichta | reverse complement strand
GGCTTCCAGGCTTTTTCTTTAGAGTCTGCAATGGCAGGAAGCCTTTGTAAGAACCACAAAGCTAAAAGTCTTACTGCAAATATGCTTATACTCTTCTAATAATAAAAAAAAAGTGAGAGCGTAGCCGGGCTCGGTGGCTCAGCCTGTAATCCCGCACCTTTGGGAGGCTGAGGTGAGTGGATTGTCTGAGCCCGCGGGTTCGAGACCCACCTGGGCCTCTTGGCAAGACCTCATCTCTACAATAAAATCAAAATGAGCCGGGCATGGTAGCGCGCGCCTGTAGTTCCAGCTACTTGGAAGGCTGAGGCGGAAGGATCGCTGGAGCCCAGCAGGTTGAGGCTGCGGTGGCCGGGAGCGGCCACTGCACTCCAGTTTGGGTGACAGAGTGAAACTCCAACTCAAAAACATAATAATAAATAAATAAATAAAATAAAATATAATAATTATTGGTAGACAGAAAATACTACTGACCAGTGAAAATGTTCTATCACTCTAATAATTAAAAAAATAAGTTAAGCCAGTCTCGGTAGCTCAGCCTGCCACCCCAGCACTTTGGGAGGATGAGGCAAGTGGATTGTCTGAGCCCACAGGCTTGAGACCAGCCCAGACAACTTGGCGAGACCTCATCTCTACAATAAATAAAAAATTAGCTGGGCGTGGAGGCACACGCCTGTAG
>NW_007266743.1:0-714 GCF_000164805.1 Carlito syrichta | reverse complement strand
GTGTCCACATGATTTTGCTCACGTGGATACGTTCTGTTAGTGTAAAAAAGGCTGGTCTTTAAGTGTACCCTCCAGCACACCTGTGTGCACTTTACCTGGTAGGTAACTTTTCATTCCTATGCACCCTCCAGCTTTTGAGTCTTCAACATCCACTATGACCTTTCTACCTGCCTTTGCGATGTCTTGCTGTAACTCCCACTTATTGGCCGGGTGCAGTGGCTCATGCCCATCACCCCAGAACTTTGGGAGACAGAGGCAAGAAGATCGCCTGAGTCCAGGGGTTCAAGACTGGCCCGGGCAACTTGGCAAGACCTCATCCCTACAATAAATCAAAAAAATCAGCCAGGTGTGGTGCCGTGCATCTACGGTTCCAGCTACCCGGAAGGCTGAGGTGGAAGGATCACCTGAGCTCAGAGGTCGAGGCCGTGGTGTCTGTGAGACTGTCACAGAACTCCTGCCTGAGTGACAGAGTGAGACTCCAACTCACAAAAAACAATCCCACTTGTAAGTCACAAAATGTGGCATTTGATTTTCTGCTCTGGAAACACAGGATTTGGACAGATGCCTGTAACCTGTATCTCTAGCAAGAGAGAGCTGAGTGCTGTCTTCAGAGAATCCCGTCCTGCCCTTTCCACGCTATGCACTTCCCCCGACCCCAGAATGACCAGAGCAGCTAACGTGCCTCACGCTGTGCAGAGTCACTCATGAGTAACG
>NW_007266742.1:0-1002 GCF_000164805.1 Carlito syrichta | reverse complement strand
ACCTCATAGCAGAGGATTTTCTTCCCATCATTGAAGTCCCCAATCCTTTAAAGAAAGAGTTTCTTCCTTTCAAGGTGGTAAATAAAGCACTTCCAGCAACTATAAGCAACACTCTACCCAAGCACAGTGGTGGCTGCCCTGGGACTCACTTTTCTCTCCAAGTGACTCATGGCACCTTCTTTTTTTGCACTGTGATTAGAAGTGTTCTGGGAGAGTGACTCCTGGGGGTTTGTAAACATTAGTAACAACCAGGATCTCTTTGGACAGCATCTTCTAATGACACAGCTTATACTTATGATGGCAATCGTGAAGAATATTTAATGACATTTTAATGAGGCAAATAGGATTTCTGGCTAATGTGGTTAACCTGCTGTTAGTACAAACATCAATCACTTGACCCTCATCTGTTGGTAATCCATTGCTATTACAACACAGCTGCTGTGGGTTGATTTTATGATAACAAGGGGTATAAGTTGTAGATACAAAAAATGGATAGCTGGGATGTAAAATGCTGCAGCCAGTAAGGAAAACAGTTTGACAATACTGCAAAAGAGTAAACACAAAAGTTTCTACATGACCCAGAGTTTTATTCCTGGGTATATACACGAAAGTGTATGTGAAAATTCATCACAGCAATATTTATAATAGCTAAAATGTAGAAACAATTGAAATGCCTATCAACTGAAGAATATTGGCAAAACAAAATGTTCATATCCATTCAATGGACTGTTATTCAGCAATAAAAATATGGAAACATATCAATATTCATTACATTAGTACTGAATAAATTATCAATTAATGAAGAAAGTCACAAAAAGATACAAATTTTATAATTCCATTTATATAAAGTGTCCAGAGTCAACCAATAGGTAGAGACAAAAAGTACGTTAGTGGTTGATTTGGGCTGAGGGTAAGGAAACTGACCACGCTCACCCCCACACCCCATGACATGATTACAGTGTATCATTTAAAAGGTAAAAAAAAAGTACTAAAATTAGAATG